>NC_134355.1:280404254-280704254 GCF_048569485.1 Anomaloglossus baeobatrachus | reverse complement strand
CTGGTAGGATGGGCCTTCAGCCCTGATGGAACCGGAAGCTCAGCAGAACGGTAGGCTTCAAGAATTGGTTCTTTGATCCATCGAGCCAGGGTGGCCTTAGAAGCCTGCGACCCTTTGGGCTTACCAGCGACAAGGACAAAGAGTGCATCCGAACGGCGCAAGGGCGCCGTGCGGGAAATGTAGATTCTGAGTGCTCTCACCAGATCTAACAAAAGTAAATCCTTCTCATACCGATGAACTGCATGAGGACAAAACGAAGGCAAAGAGATATCCTGATTAAGATGAAAAAAGGATACCACCTTCGGGAAAAACTCCTGAATGGGGCGCAGCACTACCTTGTCCTGGTGGAAGACCAGGAAGGGAGCCTTGGATGACAGCGCTGCCAGCTCAGACACTCTCCGAAGAGATGTGATCGCTACCAGAAAAGCCACTTTCTGTGATAGTCTAGAAAGTGAAACCTCCCTCAGAAGCTCGAAGGGCGGCTTCTGGAGGGCAACTAGTACCCTGTTCAGATCCCATGGATCTAACGGCCGCTTGTACGGGGGTACGATATGGCAAACCCCCTGTAGGAACGTGCGCACCTTAGGAAGGCGCGCCAAACGCCTCTGAAAAAAGACGGATAGCACCGAGACCTGACCTTTAAGGGGGCCGAGCGACAAACCTTTTTTCTAACCCAGATTGCAGGAAAGATAGAAAGGTAGGCAATGCAAATGGCCAGGGAGACACTCCCTGAGCAGAGCACCAGGATAAGAATATCCTCCACGTTCTGTGGTAGATCTTAGCAGACGTGGGCTTCCTAGCCTGTCTCATGGTGGCAACGACCCCTTGGGATAATCCTGAAGACGCTAGGATCCAGGACTCAATGGCCACACAGTCAGGTTCAGGGCCGCAGAATTCCGATGGAAAAACGGCCCTTGGAACAGTAAGTCTGGTCGGTCTGGTAGTGCCCACGGTTGGCCGACCGTGAGATGCCACAGATCCGGATACCACGCCCTCCTCGGCCAGTCTGGGGCGACGAGTATGACGCGGCTGCAATCGGATCTGATCTTGCGTAGCACTCTGGGCAAGAGTGCCAGAGGTGGAAACACATAAGGGAGCCGGAACTGCGACCAATCTTGCACTAAGGCGTCTGCCGCCAGAGCTCTTTGATCGCGAGACCGTGCCATGAAGGTTGGGACCTTGTTGTTGTGCCGGGACGCCATTAGGTCGACGTCCGGCCTTCTCCATCGGCGACAGATTTCCTGAAACACGTCCGGGTGAAGGGACCATTCCCCTGCGTCCATGCCCTGGCCACTGAGGAAGTCTGCTTCCCAATTTTCTACGCCGGGGATGTGAACTGCGGATATGGTGGAGGCCGTGGCGTCCACCCACATCAGAATCCGCCGGACTTCCTGGAAGGCTTGCCGACTGCGTGTCCCCCCTTGGTGGTTGACGTATGCCACCGCTGTGGAGTTGTCCGACTGAATTCGGATCTGCCTTCCTTCCAGCCACTGCTGGAAGGCTATAAGGGCAAGATACACTGCTCTGATTTCCAGAACATTGATCTGAAGGGTGGACTCCTGCTGAGTCCACGTACCCTGAGCCCTGTGGTGGAGAAAAAACTGCTCCCCACCCTCACAGACTCGCATCTGTCGTGACCACCGCCCAAGACGGTGGTAGGAAGGATCTTCCCTGTGATAATGAGGTGGGAAGAAGCCACCATTACAGAGAGTCCTTGGCCGTCTGTGAAAGGGATACTTTCCTGTTCAGGGATGTTGACTTCCCGTCCCATTGGCGGAGAATGTCCCATTGAAGTGGACGCAGATGAAACTGCGTAAACGGAACCGCCTCCATTGCTCATCTTCCCGAGGAAGTGCATGAGGCGTCTTAAGGAGTGCGACTGACCTTGAAGGAGAGTCTGCACCCCAGCCTGTAGTGACCGCTGCTTGTCCAGCGGAAGCTTCACTAGCGCTGAGAGGGTATGAAAATCCTGCCAAGATACGTTAGTGATTGGGTCGGTGACAGGTTTGGCTTTGAGAAGTTGATGAGCCACCCAAACGTCTGGAGAGTCTCCAGCGCAACATTCAGGCTGAGTTGGCATGCCTCTTGAGAGGGTGCCTTGCCAAGTAGATCATCCAAGTAAGGGATCACAGAGTGTCCCTGTGAGTGCAAGACTGCTACCCCTGCCGCCATGACCTTGGTGAACACCCGTGGGGCTGTCGCCAGACCGAATGGCAGAGCTACGCACTGAAGATGGTCGTCACCTATCACGAAACGTAGAAAAACATTGGTGCTCTGTAGCAATCGGCACGTGGAGATAAGCATCTTTGATGTCTATTGATGCTAGGAAATTTCCTTGAGACATTGAGGCAATGGCGGAGCGGAGGGTTTCATCCGGAACCGCCTGGCCTCCACGTGCTTGTTGAGCAGTTTTAGGTCCAGAACGGAACGGAAAGAGCCATCCTTTTTTGGCACCACAACCAGATTGGAGAAAAACCGTGTCTTGTTCCTGAAGAGGAACAGGGATTACCACTCCTTCTGCCTGCAGAAGAGCATCGGCTCGGTGGGGAGGTGGGGACGGTCTGAAGAATCGAGTCGGAGGACGAGAACCGAACTCTGTCCTGTGCACGTGGGCACAATGTCCCTCACCCACCGGTCTGTGACCTGTGGCAGCTAAATGTCGCCAAAGGCGAGCGAGTCTGCCATCAACCGTGGATGCGGAGAGATGAGAGAGCTGAGAGTCATGAGGAGACCGCCTTGGTAGCAGTTCCTCCGGCTGCCTTCCTTGGGCGTGATTGAGCCCGGCCGGAAGCTGAGCCCCTCTGAGGCTTTTCAGCCCTTTTGGACGAGGACAAGTGGGACCTGCCCGAGCTTGGGAAGGACCGAAACCTCGACTGTCCTTCCAGGACAGCATCAATAGGGTAAGTCGCAATGCAGACATTGCGAGGTTACGGACGCCCCTGCGGCATAGATGTACATATGCTCAAGACCAGCTGCGTCAAGAACAGCTGAAAGCTTAGGGTGCCCCTACGGCTGTGAATGCCGGAGCAACCGACACGCCGATAGCCTCATAGACAGATTTCAATCAGAGTCCATCTGTCAGTCAATGGCATCTTTAAGTGAAGTCCCATCTCCACTGCAACTATGGCTTTAGCCGCAAGCCTGGAGATTGGAGAATCCACCTTTGGACCCTGGGTCCAGCGCTTGACCACGTCAGGGGGAAGGGGATAACGTGTATCCTTAATACGTTTGGAGAAAACGCTTATCTGGTAAGCGTGGTGTTCCTGGACTGCTTCTCTGAATTCAGCGTGGCCAGAAAAAAACTCAATATACGTTTGAGCTACTGGAATGGGACTTCTCCTGCTGTGAAGCTGACTCCTCCGCTGGGGGAGCTGAGGGAGAAAGATCCAACATTCCATTGATGGACGCTATAGGATCATTCCTTATGGCGTCACCATCCGGTGTATCCGGATTGAGAGCGGTGTCAGGATCAAAGTCCTGATGAGCTACGTCTGCCTCACCATACAGAGAGTCCTCCTGGGACCCCCCCGGAGCACCGATTTTATTCCAAATGAGGGTGGCCAGGGAGCAATGAACCAGATTGCGCATGGCCTGTCTGATGACAATATATCAGCCAAAACTGCAACTCTGTCCCTGTCCTTGGACAGGGTTGACAGGTGGTTCCTTTGGCCACGTCTAGGAGAGACCCCGGCTGACCAAGTGCTACAGGAGAGCATTGCAGACAATGGGGGTCAGTGCCGTGTAACAGTATCACATGCAGTAAAAACAGCATTGAAAGCCTGTGTTGCTTATATGCTGCTGCCGACTAGCCATCTAGGATTATAGAGCCAAGAATGGCGACCGTACAGTGCAATGTATAGCATACCAGCACAAGTACAAATGACCACTGCAGCACATGCAATACAAGCAGCATAGAAGCCTGTGCCGTGGCACCCCAGCTCTACTGCTGCTGTAGACTAGTCATCTAGGGGAATATGGCCCAGAAGAGTGACCATACAGTGCAATGTATAGCATACAAGCACCAGTACAAATGCACACTGCAGCCCATGCAATACAAGCAGCATAGAAAAAAACCTGTGCCCCAGCACCCTTGGTTTTCTGCTGCTGTAGTCTAGCCATTCCAGGAGAATATAGCTAAGACTAGCGACTGTACAGTGGAATGTACAACACAAAAACACAAATGAGCATCTCAGTCTGCGATACAAGTAGCCTAGAAAGCCTGTGCCTTAGCACACCTGCTTTCCTGCTGCTAATGTGTCGCTCCCCAAGCGGGCATATAGCGACCTGTGCAGTTAAAAACAACACATGTACACACTGCATTTCTCTGTGTTCAGCACTATGTGTGCCGCTTACCGCCCGCCTATCAGCGGGTGTATGATCGCCACCGTCCTGCCTGGTTGCTGAAAATCCGAGCTCGGACTTCAGTAATGGCTGCCGGCTTCTTCCCCAGCTCATGTGAGGAGGGGCGGGCCGTGGGCGTGCCCCCAAGGCAGAGCGGGAATCCGGCGCCCGACAGTGTGCAGTGAGAGGGCTGGAGCATGTAAAAAAGGCTCCAGCCCTCGGCGCTGCTGATTGCTCAGCGCCTGTCCTCTTCCCTGAGTGACAGGGAGGGGGCGGGAACGAAGCGGCCCTAGGCCGCAGAAGCCGGGGACTGTATTTATAAGCGCCGCCGCCGTAAAAGCGCGGTCGGCGCCCAGTCCCCGGCGAACTACAAGTCCCAGCCGCGCCGCCGCTCCCGGAGCGTCCGGCGCGGTAGTTCCCAAAACACAAAGTCACTCAGCAAAGCTGCAGTGACTGTAACCCATTACTGTCCCCGGCGCACTAGCACACCCAGCAAGCCTGGAGTGTGCTGTGCCTGTGTGTACGGGGACACAGAGTACCTGTAATGGTGCAGGGCCATGTCCCTGAACGGTACTCCAGCTCCGTATCCAACAGGTTCAAATGGGTCTGTGGATGGAGCCCGGCGTCAGAGCTTTGAGGCCGGCAGGATCCCACTTCCACAGAGCCTCTCAGGGGGATGTGGAAGGAAAGCAGCATGTCAGGCTCCAGCCCTGTACCAGCAATAGGTACCTCAACCTTACAACACCATCCAGGGGTGAGAAGGGAGCATGCTGGGGACACTATATGTGTCCTCTTTTCTTCCATCCGACATAGTCAGCAGCTACTGCTGACTAAAATCTGTGGAGCTATGCGTGGATGTCTGACCTCCTTCGCACACAAAGCTAAAACTGGAGAACCCGTGATACCACGGGGGGGGTATAGCCAGAGGAGGAGGGGCCTTGCACTTTTCATGTAGTGCTTTGTGTGGCCTCCAGAGGGCAGTAGCTATACCCCCAATCGTCTGGGTCTCCCAATAGAGCGCTGAAGAAAGAACCTTTTTCTCTCAAATATTGTTCACTAAATTGTTTAAATCTGTGTTAAGCTAATTTCACATTTCCTGTAATCAGCTACTAAAGCTAGAGATGGGTTAATAGTGAAATATTTGAGTTTGGATTATTTGAGCACAATAATTTCCATTACTCGTGTATTAGTCACGAATGTTGAATGTAATGCAAGTCAATGGTTAACTCAAATAATTTTCAGAAAGACCTTGTAAGTTGGTCTGGAAGGGCTGTAAAAATGCTGAAATTAATGGAAGAGTGTTAGCACTGATATGAATAACTTGGGGAAGATGCCTGGATACATTTCTGACTCACATTCGGCTTCTGGGAATAATATTGTCAGAATAATATGTCGATTAAAAACATGAAGTACCACCACATACTGAAATTCCTGGCGGCTTTCACACTATCTCCGGGTCCGCTCATTAGATCTCATACATATTCACTGCTTCCTCCACCATTCCCTCGCTGCCAGCGTTTGTGATTGGCTGCAGTCAGACTGCCAGACTGAGGGTATCTGTGATTCATTGCACTTACACTAGCTGTCTGGGTGCCCGAATGGAGTGTAAAAATAAATAAATAAATAAATAAAATGTCACACGGTCCCTTATATACACATAGTCAGCACAAATAAAGCAGATTTCTACAGGCTGCAGCCCCCAGCCATACACGTTATCTTGGCTTTGGATCAAAGTAAAAGAAACATCAGCCAGCTTTTTTTATGTTATTTAAAAAAACATGTAGTCTCTCCCAGTTTTGACAGTTTGGAGACCCAGCCAAGATGGGCTCTTTTAAAGGTTGCCTTAAAGTTACTGAGTTGACGGCTGCCTTGAGACCTGATGGCTGTGACCTTTGGTAACAAAAAAGGTTACCATATCTCACAGACACCTTGTTTCACAGCAGCTCTGAAGCCAGGAAACCTTGAAGGAGCCTTTAAGAGAGCCTTTAACATTCCTTGAGTTCCCAGCTTCTGGGACATCTGGAGGCTGTGATCTGTTATCACAGCCTCCAGGTGTTCCAACAGTTGGGAACTCCAAAAAACATAAAGGCACTCTTAAAGGCTCCTTTAAGGTTTCCAGGTCTCACAGTTGCTGGATTGCCGGACTGTTGGATTGCGGGACACGAAGCCACAGTAATCCAACAATCCGGCAGTCAGGTCAGCAAAGATCACACTGGGGCTCCTTACTGCTCTCAGTGAAAGTGGAACTCGCAGGCAGAGTGGACATGGCTGCACGGTAATCCAACAGGGGTTCCACTTTCAGTGAGAGCAGCGGGGAGCCCTGAATGTGACCTCCAGTGACGTGACTAACGTCACCACTTTTCGCCTCCAGGTCCATCCACTGCCATCAGTGTTTCCTGAAGTCTGCAGTGATCAGTCATGTTACCAGACACTGCAAACTCTGAATGTAGCAGAGTTGGGCTCATCTTGCGACCTCATATGGATTACGGCAGACCTAGCGGTGGTGTTTTGAAGAAAAATAAATTGGTGAAAAAGGGTGTTTTTTATGTAAAATAAAGAATTTTTTAGTGTTTGTTTTTTTTTTTCATTTTGACTTACAGTACAGACCAAAAGTTTGGACACACCTCATTCAAAGAGTTTTCTTTATTTTCAGGACTCTGAAAATTGTAGATTCACATTGAAAGCATCAAAACTATAAATTAAAACATGTGTAATGAAATACTAAAAAAAGTGTGAAACAACTGAAAATATGTCTTATATTCTAGGCTCTTCAAAGTAGCCACCTTTTGCTTTCATTACTACTTTGCACACTCTTGGCATTCTCTTGATGAGCTTCAAGAGGTAGTCACCGGAAATGGTTTTCCAACAGTCTTGAAGGAGTTCCCAGAGATGTTTAGCACTTGTTGGCCCTTTTGCCTTCACTCTGTGGTCCAGCTCACCCCAAACCATCTCGATTGGGTTCAGGTCTGGTGACTGTGGAGACCAGGTCATCTGGCGTAGCACCCCATCACTCTCCTTCTTAGTGAAATAGCCCTTACACAGCCTGGAGGTGTGTTTGGGGTCATTGTCCTGTTGAAAAATAAATGATGGTCCAACTAAACGCAAACTGGATGGAATAGCACGCCGCTGCAAGATGCTGTGGTAGCCATGCTGGTTCAGTATGCCTTTAATTTTGAAAAAATCCCCAACAGTGTCAAAGCAAAGCACCCCCACACCATCACACCTCCTTCATGCTTCACGGTGGGAACCAGCCATGTAGAATCCATCCGTTCACCTTTTCTACAAAGACACGGTGTTTGGATCCAAAGATCTCAAATTTGGACTCATCAGACCAAAGCAAACATTTCTACTAGTCTAATGTCCATTCCTTGTGTTCTTTAGTCTAAACAAGTCTCCTCTGCTTGTTGCCTGTCCTTAGCAGTGGTTTCCTAGCAGCTATTTTACCATGAAGGCCTGATGCACAAAGTCTCCTCTTAACAGTTGTTCTAGAGATGCGAAAGTGTGTCCAAACGTTTGGTCTGTACTGTACATAATTAGTAGTGGCGGGAGGTTTCATAAACACCTCCACATTACTAATCCAGGGTTTAGTGGCAGCTGTGAATTTTGACAAAGTGTTGTGTTTCTATTTTTGTTCAGTATATTTATGCTGTGACCAGCTCATGAGGCTCAATAGTCCTCAATAGTCCTCAAATTTTCATTTGTTATGGTAAAGAGTCCTTGGCATGTCTGGAAATTTAAGGATATATGCCCACGATCAGGACTCACTGCATCCTGGACGCAGTGGATCCTGACTTGCGGGGCCGCGAATCTCCTCCACAAGAGAAAACAGGAGACCACAGCTGCTTGAACCCACACTGGTCAGTGTTTGCTGTGGAAAACAAGCATACAGTCCCTGACAGAAGTTCTGTTGCTCATCCATGTTATGTAAATAAAAGCTTATAACCTGACTTTAAATTCATCCATTGGTTTCATAAATTACTCTTTTGAAAGCTGAAACCCTCCCATTTTTGATTTAGGTTATGAAAATAAAGTTGCTGCAAAGCTGAAATATTGATCATTTAATGAACACAGAAAGGTCAGATTTTGGCAAGACAAATGTTTTGTCACCTTGGCATATAATGCACCCAATCCTAGTTTACATCCTCACCTGTGCTCACTAAATGATTAGTTAAATAGTCGGTGTGTATAAAAAGAAACCCAGCACCCCAGACCTTCAGTTGAACTGCAACCTGACCTCTGACAACATGCCAAAAATCCACCCTGTGACCAAAGCCTTGATTACATGGATAATCGACAGAACTTCTGTCAGGGACTGTAGAGGGCACAGGATTTCTAGAAATCCCGTCCACTATGCTTGTACTGTATAATGCCACGTTTTCTCTCCAGAGAAAGGGAGTGGCCACTTATCTCTTGAGTAGGTTTTAAATGGAAAAACATTTTGACTCATTTTTTTTGCCTCCCTTTAGGTGTCTCTAGACTAAATAAATTGTTTTAATCTTATCTCACATACCATTTCTAACTAAGGCATCCTTTGATGAGCTGGTGCCCAGAACTGAACAGTTTCACACCAAGCAGAAGAGCAGGGTATCCCTATTGCTCTGTCTGCTCACATAGAAAAGATTAGTATGATCAAAATTTTGAGGTGCATGGTGCACCGTTTACCCAGGATTTGAATGACCTAGCTCCCACTCTAGGACAAGCTCTAGAGCGGTCATTACCGTGATCCAAAGACCCGCTTTAAAAAATGCATTCTAAAATGTACTGTCTTGCTAGAATAAAATGCCTACATGTGAAAATTTTAAAACCAGGAATGGGTTGGAAATTTTTCAGAATCTATATTAGAGCCTGTAACTTACTGCAACTTTTGTATTGGTATAAAATGGGTTTTTTTTTCCATGTCAAAATTTATTTTACCTTTCAGCTAAATGTAAGCACCCAAAACCTTTAGTAGGAAAAAATAGTTTTTAAACAAGTGATTACAGTAAAAGTGTCCATTGACTTATGTTCAGATAAATTCCCATTTCGTGGCATTTTACTGCAAAGCATAAAGGGGTAGTAAAATGGCATAGTAATTTTCATTCTCAATCTCTACCTACTTGGTCCCATACTATAAACTATTTTCTTATACACATGCATAAAAAAATTTCCTATCCTTCCTTCACTACATTAACTGCTTTTCTTATCTTTTCCATACATTCTCTTTGATGCTGCTTCGTTTGAGAATCACAGTGCATGTTGGGATACTCCAACAAGGTGTCATCAAGGGACAGAAGCTGAGATGCAGCCTGCAGCCTGTACCCCCTCCATGAAAAGAAGCTTCATCTGTGACGCTTGTTTCAGATGCTGGGCTTGTTTTTGCACGCTGTGCACTATGCAGTATACACAATGACAGGACATGCTCTGCTGTGGGCTTAGACCAGCAGCAACAAACGAGCAACAGAGCGGTGTCACAATACCCAGAGGGCAGAGACCAATATCACCCCCCCCAAGTGACTTCTCTGGTTTCTGCATGCTGGGTATTCTGACACCGCTCTGTTGCTGGCTCAATACTGGTGATCTGAGCTGAACAAAGTGCCCTCTGTCATTGTGCACATCACATAGCAACTTGAAACTTGAAATGAGGTTCACTGATGAACATTAATTTCAGAAAAGGCAAAGAGGCTGTGACATTGACCGCAGTCTCTGCCCCTGATGATGCTTCATTTGAATATCCCAGGATTCTCTGGCTTTCTCTAACAAAGCATCATCAAAAAGAATGTAGGGAAAACCAAATATAGCAGTTAGTTAGGGAATGACAGGGAATGTTAAATTCAAGTTTAGTAAAAATTAGTTTAGATTATGGCACTAAATAAAGAGGAATTTAGAGTAAAAATTACTTTGACCTTTGAACCACCCCTTTAAAAAGTATCTATTGTATTGTAATATAAAATATATTAGAGGTTTATTGACTAAAACTTACTTACTGATTTGTGAAATTAAAAGAGGTAGTTTCATCAGTTAGATATTTTTTTCTTTCTGGATTTAACAGTCTTAAACTCTTCTGACCTCGATTTAATCCATGGTAAATTGGACCAGTTACTTCAATATCATTTGCATGGTATGCCCAAATTACTCGTACTGTGCTTTCCTGCAATAGAATAACATTTTTATTTTATTTTCACTGCTTAAATTCTAAATTCTGGACCTCTATCTCAGTTAAAGCTTCAGTTACTAATTCTTAAATAGAAAATACTTTGGATAACTTACATTGTTCATATTATAGACTATAATCTGCATTAGGTCTCATTCACATGTCCATGCTGAAACACATAAATGAAATAAATGGTAGCAGTGTCATTAGTGTTTTGCATGAGTGTATCATCGGTGTATAGTTAGTATGTCCGTTTTACCATCAGTGTGTCAACATTGTTTTTCAGGGATGAATAAATAAATAAATTACAATACTTCTCCTATCCTTTGCATTGGTAAGTGCACAGCACACAGATGACACATTGATGCCATAAACTTGTATTGGTGCTTATAGATACTGAATACAACAATGTCACAACCCATAAGTGGAGGCTAAATGTATATGAGAAGAGTGTAACAACGTCAACAGAAAATATGCAAGCTAATAAAATGATGAACGTTATTATAAAGATGTAAAAATTAGATATAAAACATGAAACACCCTCAAGGACAGGTGATGACTAGGGATAAGTGAACTTGAACTGTAAAGCTCGATGTCCATACCGAACACCATGTGTTAGGTGCTGAGCATCATACACAGACTTTTGACTGTATGTCCGGTTCCTGTTCGGGTTTGTCACCCGAATAAAGCTTACTGAAAGTTGGCAGGGCAACAAGCTTTTATGATGTGGGCACTTCCGGCCTCATCACAGCCATATCAAATATTTGTATGGCTGTGATTGGCCAGGGAAGTTACTGTAAAAAAAAAAAAAAGAAGAAGCAAAATGGTTGAAGCAGGATATACTTTCCAGTCTCTGCTGTGTGGCTGTAACGGTTCTTCTGGGTCTGCCTATTACATCTCATACATATTCACTGCTAACCCCAACCACCGTCTGTGACAGCATCTCTGATTGGCTTCAGTCAGACTGCCGTCATGTCGGCGTCTCTGATTGGTTGCCCTCACAGAGACTGTCTGCCAATTAAAGTGTAAAAAAAAATAAATAAAAAAAACTATGTAGTGTGTAGTAGTGATGTAGGGTGCCCTGTATATTGATACTCAATGCAGATAAAGCATACGGTTACAGGCTGCAACTCCCAGCCATGTGCGACATCTTGGCAGCGTATCACAAAAAAAGAGGGACCTCATGCGGCTTTCTAAAATATTTTAAATAAATCATTTTAAAAAACGGTGTGCGGTCCCCCCCAATTTTGATACCCAGCCACGATAAAGCCAAAAGATGGGGGCTGGTATGCTCAGCCTGGGGAGGCCCATGGTTATTGGGTCCCCTCAAGCTTAAAAATAGCATCCCACAGCCACCCTGAAGTGCTGCATATCATTAGATGTGATCATTTCACCACTTCATCCAGCTCATGCTAATTGCCCTGGTGCAGTGGCTGTCATCAAGCCCTGAATTAGTAATGGGTAGCGGTCTATGAGACCCCCATTATTAATCATATAAATTAAAAGAAATAAACACAAACATGCAGAAAAAATACTTAATTTAAAAAAAACCCTCTTTCACCAATTTATTGACAACCAAAAACCTCCTGCAGGCCCGAAGTAATACGCTCAAGGTCTCACAATGATCTTGGCTCTGTTACATTTGAGGTGGCAGTGTGAGGTCACATTAGAAACTGTGACCGCTAAATGTGATTTTCTGGGGCACACTGATTAAGCTGCAGTTGTGAGCGGTGATGTCCCTGAGTTCACCTGAGGTCACGGCTGGAGGTTCAAATGGTGCTAGCCTCAGGTGAACTGACCTGCAGGAAATGCATTGAACTCAGTGACCTCACCTCATGGGAATTCATGGAACTCAATGCCGGATTAGCAGCCAGGCAATGCAGATTTAATGCAGAAATGTCTGCCCCATTTTTCTACACCAACTCCTAACAGAAAACCCCACTGAAATGGTGTCTAAACTGTTTTTTGTGTGATTTTCTGTCAGAAGATGCAGATTTTGTACTAGAATTAATACACCAAATTTCTGCACCAAAGCTGCATCTGCTGGAATAAAAATGCATCAATACTGCATCAAAACCGCATTACGTTTAGATGCATTATTTTGACAGAAGATGAAGATTTGGTGCAGAAAATTTGTGTATAAATACCAGCACCAAATCTGCATTTCTTAGGAAAAAAATGCAGTTTTCTGACAGATGATGCAGGTTATATTGAACACAATCAGTTTACTTGAGGTGAGGTTACTGAGTTCAATGAGTTTGCATGAGGTGAGTTTACCTGCGGTTACAGGTTACAGGTGGGGTACCATAGGAACCTCCAACTATGACTGTGACTGCATGTAAGCGCAGTGACATCACTGCTCACAGCTGCTTCTCAGTCAATGCCTGCCTATTGTCATAGCGGGCGGTCATATTCTCTAATGTGCCCCCAAGCCACAACTTCAGTACGTAGCAGAGCTGGGATCATTGTGTTACTTTGTATAGATTAGACCAGCTCTGCAAGGGTGTTTTGGGGGTTAATAAAGAGATAAAAGAGGGTGAGTGTATTTTATTTCAAAAAAAGGATTTTTTTCTGTGTTTATGTTTTATTTATTTTTACTAATAGGATTAGTAATGGAGGGTCTCAAAGACAAATCCCATTACTACTCTAGGGCTTGATGGCAACTGTCATTTGTTGAGAAATCACAGCTATCATTAACCCCTTATATTACCCCGATTGCCACCGCACTAAGGCAATCAGGATGAGCTGAGTAAAGCACCGAAATTGTCACATCTAATGTGATGTGCCAATTCTGGGCAGCTAATACATATTTATTTATATATTTGTATGCTTTGGAAACTTTCTCATATATAAGTAATACCTTACATGTTGCTTATATACCTGTATTTTCTGGATACTTATCCTCAGAAGTCCTTGTTTATAATATACAGTATGTGTTCCTATTTAGGAGTTCTTTAGAAACTATTGTAACATAGAGGATGTTGCCAGGTGTCTCATATCAAGGGCAACCTGTCCTTGAGAGTATTTCATGTTTTATATCTAATTTTTACATATTTCTAGCAAAGTACGGTACATCATTTTATTGGCTTGCATATTTTCTTTTGGTGTTGGTATGCTCTATGATACTGGAAAAAAACAGACATGACTCTGAGTTTTACATGGACACAGTCTGTGATAAAACGCAAACATGTGAATAGCACCATAGAATGTAATCGGTACATGTTGTATTCGTGAAAGAAATGGGTACAACACAGGTGTGCAACATTGACATCTGAATGAGGCCTTAATGTACATTGACATAGGGCAGATTTGTTTCAGAAATTTCAGAGAATTGAAAACATTGTCATAATTTTTTTTCTGCAACATTTGCAGAGCTTTCTATAAGTCTTAAAAAAAAAATAATAGAACAGTAATTGTTTATTGGAACAATTGGCCACAAGGGAATATACATTCATAGTTAGAGCTACATTTATAAATCTGCAGGACTAAGGGGTTGTCTACGACTAGGACAACCCTGTTCTCATTCCTACTGTTTAGCCCCATTAGAAAAAAAAAAGCTTAGACTCACTTCCCGTGCCAGTGTGGTTCCAGTGGTGTTGGCACTCGAGTTCCCAGGGCTCACGTGAGGTTGTGACATGATTTGAGCTTTGTGCACAATCACTACCTGCTTCTCTCCCCACCTTTGGATATTTCAGTAATCAACAGGAAATAAAGCTGTGGTTGGCCGCTCACTTCCTGTTAGTTACTTATATGGTGGGGAGAGAGGAGCCTGTGTTGATTGGGTGTGGATCTCATGTGATGTCCCAACCTAACATAAGCCCTGGGAACATGAACGCCAACAACGCTGGAAATGCACCAGCATGGGAATTTAGTACAAGCTTTTTTATTTTAAATGGGCCCAAACATTGGGAAGGAGAAGGGGTTGTACAAGTAGTGGACTACCCTTTTCAGTAAAGGAATCTCTCAGTATTCCTCCCAAGATCATTTTTTGTCATTTTTCTTCAGATAGCTTTCATCCTATACATTGCCATTTTTATTCCAAATACTGTACATTAACTACAGATTAATTTTCAGTTATGATGGTTGTTGTTCCTAGAAACAGTTAATGCACCAATAAAGTTAAAGAAGTACTCCTGTTATTTTTTTCTGTTCTGAATCTTTGAAAATGCTAGTGTAATGTAATGTAAGTGTGTCAATATAGACACTGATTGCCGTCTTCTCTGGTATCCAGTGTCATTCCACTCTTCTTCTGTGTCAAATTCCTACAAGTAGGATCACACTGCGCTCGACATGTGAGCTGGAAATCGCCTCTACAATGGAGCTTTGTTCTGACACCCGATAGGATTACATTGTAAGGTTGGAGTCACAATTGCGAGTGACTCACTTGTAATACGCGCAAGTCTCGCATTGCATCACCTGGCATGACCGCACACTCTCCAGAAAGGAGGATCTCAGCTGCATAGAAATAGATGCAGCCGACCCGCTCCTGTCAGAAGTGTGCACGGCCATGCCAAGTAATGCGATTGCGTGTATTACACATGAGTCACTCGCAAGTGTGACTCCAGCCTATAAGCTACTTCCGCTCACACATAAACCTCAGTATGAGTTGGTAAGGTTGGAAACATGACTCAGAGGAGAACAGAAATAAAGCTTGAAAAACAGGAAACATGACTATCAGTGAGTATGTTAACAGACACACACTACACTACACACAACACCCAACATTTCAACAGATTTTAAGAAAATAATAAAATAATTGGATTGCTTCTTTAAGATGAACTACTATAGTAGATGTGTTAGTTATACCAAGTGTTCTATTTAGTTTACATTTGTCCATGAATACAGAAAAGGTTCTGTTACATCTTGTCTACTCAATCGGCTAGGAATGCTGGAAGATTTAAGCTGTTAATTATAGCACAGATTGAATCTCAGGTTCGGTATGAGATAAGTAATTAAGTCAATTTAATATTTTTTTATAAATATGGATTTATTCCATATGGAAACTATAAAGCAAAGTGTAGTGCTATTACATCATGAGAAAAAGTAAAGTAAACGCTTGCCTATGTTTACACTGGCAGGTGCCAATGATAAAAGCTACTTGAAAATAGTTCAGTATGGTGTTTACAGAGAACTTACCGTTATATTTTTATCATGTGGGTCACATGTTTGGAGAGGTCGGCTGAATTTAAGTGTAGTATGTGTTCCATTTTCTATTGCATAATCCAGTTTATAGTTTTGCTGAGAGTCCCTGTGGAGGACTCTGTTTTCATCTGTAAAATAATCCTATCACAAAAAAAATAGGTAAATATATTAATAGGAAGTAAAAAAAAATACTAAATATATTAACTTCCTCCTACCTATTTAATACCATCAGATTCCATAGCATGGATCAAAAATTCTCATTATTTTCATAAAACACCTTGACAATAGGGGTTCGCAATCTAATTTCCAAATCTCTGACCCATACACACACACTGTGCACTCTGCTTTTTCTGGCAGCTCCGTAAAGAATAAATGGATTGGTACATTGGCATTCACACTGCCGGGTAAAATTCCCTGTTCAACCAATTGGTGTGTGTCCAAGCAGTTCACACCCACGACCAATAAGATAATAATAAAATTAATTTTATTTATATAGCATCAACATTTTCTTCAGCATTTTACAATTCAGAGAAAACATACAGACAATATCAGACATTTCTGATTGACTCATAATTCAAAGAAGAGGAGTGAGGTTCCTGCGCACAAGCATACAGTTTATTAGAGGGTAGGGGGAAAACAAAAGATAAAAACTGCTTGTCATGAATCAATAAAAAAAATAAAGTCATTAAAGCAATGCTGCATATAACACATTAAAACATTAAAACATTAGAAGTCAGACTGTATTGAAAGACAGAAGGAAAAAAAGACAGAAAGAATGAATGAAAAAAAAAGAAAGAAGGAAAGAAAGAATCAGAGGATAAAGAAAAACAAGAAGAAAAAAAAGTGGGGTTAGAGTAGGGCCTAATAGTAATATTTTATTTTGCTATATAATTGTTACATTCAATTTATTGATTGTATTTAACTTTTCCTTCTACAGGATTGTACTTTATAAATGTCTAATTGACATTATATTTTAACAGCTATATATTCGCAATTTATATAAATGTTCTCCTCCCTTCTCCTTCCTTTTTCCTCAACTTCTTCCCTTGTTTTCCCAATAAAAGTTTAGTTTCCCATTTCTCCCCTCCTTTTCCTATACCAGTTACCTATATTGTTTTACTATATATGTTTACAATGTAAAAAAAACAGGAGAAAAATGAGTAGAATTGCTTCAAGGAATATATGTTTTTTATTTTTTATTAATTATCCATTAATTTCCATATATATATTTCTAATATTGTATCATAATACACCAAAATACATATATAAATATAGTAAAATTACAAAACGTAGACACAGCCAAGAGGGGAGATGTCAAAAAGGAGGGGCACTTACACAACCTGCCAAACATGTGATAAAAAATGCTGCAGAGATAGAGGATATCAAGTGTAAAGTTTGTTACTCATAAAAAGTATTAATGTCTTTACTCAAAAAGATAATTGATGATTGCACTAGAGCAGTTGTGCAGAAGCCCTATCCGCACAATGCCAGAACACTGCTAAACTGGACAAAAAGGGTTATAATGTTGTAACCCCAACTGTAGAATATCTGTTCTCAGTACCTATATTGTGGGTTCACTTATACCATATAGTATATACTAAAGCAATGAATACAACCGAGCAAAAGGACTTGTTGTGCATATAACAGTCATAATAAGTCAGAATCACAACCAAGGTTAATGCATATAAAAAATCATTTTTATTATGAAATGTATAAAAACAGGTTGGATTTCCATACTATTCAATATAAATAATGTTTAGAAAGAACACAGGGAATCGAGGACAAGGTTGTAGCACATTCACCCAAACATGTGTAATATGACTTGCTAGAAATCAAAAACCCATGGAAGGAAGATTATGTATCAAGATGATAAACCATGGGAATGGCAGGGTATGCAAAAATGGCTGAGTAACCCCCAGGTGAGATAATTACAATCGCCAATCCAGGTGTGGAGAGCAAAAAGACACCCCGTGTCTATTAGGTATAAATGGCTATATTCATAAATGCCATATAGAAATCTAGACAGGGCGTCTAGAAGTAGAGAGATTAGACAATTGTATTTACCACTCACAAACTCTATAACAGTAGAACACTATGTGTCCACTGAATGTAATGGGCTGCATATGCATGCCATATAGAGTAAACAATCAACCGTTTTTAAAGTAAGAGGGAGGTTCAGCCAGAATTACTCACCCATATGTAAACTAGACTCAGGAGTTCATGCAGTGTGTGCCCCTACGCGTCTCGCCTCAAGCTTCATGAGGGGGAAGTGAGAAAGGTTAAGATGCCAGTGGGAGGTGCCAAGATAGTGACAGAACTTAAACTAAGCCATCAGCACTGATTGGTCACCCTGAGTGTCAGTCACAGTCCAGATTGCGGCGCACGTGTCCACCGCCGCCCCCCCAGGCTCGTCACTTCCGGCATTCCAGTGATGACGTATATTGTCAACACAACGGAAGCCTTACAGGGAAGACCCGGGGGGGGAGGAGTGTGGAAGCGCGCGTCCTGGACATGTATAAGTGACACGAGCACGGGCATGCGCATGCGCATTACGCAATGCCCGTAGCTCGAGCACATCCAGGGTCAGCAGCATCAGATAACAAAAGCGTGGGTACGCGCATGCGTAATGCACAACGACCGCAGCTCAAATCATGTATAGGGGTGTTAGAAGGACCCAGATGAGATTCAGATAAGTAAAAGAATGAGATATAAGCAGGGTGGTGAAATCAATATATGAATTCATCATGGGGAGTCATAGTAATGGGTCATCCACCTCTAATCATCACATGTATAAACTATATGTATAGGAATGAGTATAAACATATGCATGTCGACGGGGAACTGCATACAAAGGTAAAGATACATATATATGAATTAGTATACCCGTACGCACTCCATCCAACAAACATGCATATAACAACAACCCTTACTTAAGATATAAAATGGTGCTAGGGCTCCCCTTATAAGCACTATTACATGTATGTTTTACGCCCCTGCGTCAATATCTCAAAAACAGTATTATATTTAAGATCTACTTCTCAAAAAGGTACAATAATTGTCCACATACATACATGTACACAAGACACACATATACATGATAATGTCATATCTAATACAAAAAAAGAGAGGCACTCAAGGCGTTTGATAGATACCAAACGTCAAACATGTTAAAAACAGGCTTTGCTTGATGAAATAGACGGCTAGTGGATCAAAGGACCCCTCACATGGCACATTAGAATTATAAGGACCTATAAAAATCCAAAAAGAAGAATAATTAAAACCAAAAAACACACAAAAAAGACCAAACATGAAGGGAAAACTAAAATACTAAAAACACCAGTCATTAATAGGGACATTTATCCAAACAGTTATATTATCTTAACTATAAGCTACTCAACCGCCACATGAAGTAACCCAAAGAATATGTAAAAGGATCATGAGAGGAGACAGAGGCAGATATAAAAAGCCTATAAAAAGGGTGCGAAGCTAAGCTTCTCATTTAATCCCTTGGGTGAAACTGTGTCAAGTCGCACGATCCACTCACATTCACGTTTCGCTAATGCCTTCTTATAGTCACCACCACGAATGCCCAGATGTATCACATCAATTCCCATAAACTTTAATTCATCAGGGTTACAATGGTGGTGAGTCCTGAAATGGCGGGGTATGGTCTTAAGGAGATGAATGTCCTTTTCCTCCCGGGCCGCCACTATGTCCCTAACGTGTTCTCTAATGCGCCTCCGGAGCTCACGCGATGTGAGCCCAATATAAATAAGATGACAAGTACACTTAGCGTAATATATAACATTCGAGGTGCGACACGAAATATACTGTCTCACCTCGAATGTTCTACCCCCGTCAGACGACATAAAAGTGTCGGCCCGCACCATATTCTGACACGCCACACAGGATCCGCAAGGGAAGGAGCCCCAATTCGTCCTTGGTATATTGAAAAGGGGCTGGGCCTTAAGTGTGTAGTGACTGTGTACTAAGTGGTCCTTCAGATTTTTCCCCCTTCTAGCTGTCATCAAGGGTGCATTAGGGATTTTTGGACCAAGTATGCTATCTGTTTTAAGGACGGTCCAATGTTTTTTTAGGACCTCCCTAATGTCCTCCCACTGGTTATTAAAGGTCGTTATGAACCTAGTCACCCCTTCTCCTTTATCCTTCTTTCTACCACCAATCAACAGCTCAGGTCTCTTAGCATTTTTAGCCCGATTATATCCATGTTTTATGGTCCGATGCGAATACCCACGTTCACGGAATCTCGCACGAAGATCCGTGGCTTGATCTTCAAAGTATTGCTCGGTTGAGCAAATCCTTCGAGCACGAAGGTATTGCCCCACGGGTATAGCTCGTACTGTAGAAGCTTGGTGATTGGAGGTAGCGTGGAGCAATGCATTAGTCGAAGTCTCCTTTCTAAACATGTCAGCCTGTAGGGACCGGTCAGGGTGTATAATTAATTTCACATCCAGGAAGTCAATCTCTGTATTGTGGTATTTGTGGGTCAGTTTGATGCCGTGCTGATTCTTATTGAGGGAGCAGATGTAATTGTCCAACTCAACTGAGGTGCCCCCCCACAGAATCAGCACGTCATCAATATATCGTATCCACAATTGGACGGGGGCATCGGCCTGTGCGTCACCTCCAAACACCTCCCTCTCCCAGTAACCTAGAAACAGGTTAGCGTAGGAGGGCGCACAGGCCGCCCCCATCGCGATCCCCCGCTTCTGCAGGAAAAATTTGTCCCTGAATGTGAAGAAATTATGTGTCAGAATGAATTCTAACAGCTCAATAATCAATTGACACAACAGCCCATCAAGGCTGCTCATGCTTAGAAAGTAGCTGACCGCCCTAAGGCCAAGTTGATGGTTGATACATGTATATAAAGACTCCACATCGATGGTGGTAAGTAGAGTCCCATTGTCCACGAATAAACCGTCAACCCGCCTCAAGACGTCAAGAGTGTCTCGGGCATAGGAGGGCAGCGTTTCCACCAGTGGATGTAGGTAATGTTCGATAAATTTGCACACTGGGTCGCACATCCCTCCAATGCCCGAGACAATCGGACGTCCCGGGGGGCAGACGGGGTCCTTATGGACCTTTGGAAGGAGATAAAAGGTTGGCACTACAGGGTATTTGATGGTAAGACCATCTAGCACCTTCTTATTAATGATACCCTGTGCAAAGGCTCTGTCCAAAATTTTATATAATTCTATCATAAATCCACTCAGGGGATTATGCGACAAGGGGGCGTAAGTTTGTCGGTCGCGAAGCTGGCGGCCAGCCTCCCTCTCATACATAGAACGAGGCCACACCACCACATTCCCCCCCTTATCCGCTGGCTTTATGATGATAAGGCTTCCGTTGTGTTGACAACATACGTCATCACTGGAATGCCGGAAGTGACGAGCCTGGGGGGGCGGCGGTGGACACGTGCGCCGCAATCTGGACTGTGACTGACACTCAGGGTGACCAATCAGTGCTGATGGCTTAGTTTAAGTTCTGTCACTATCTTGGCACCTCCCACTGGCATCTTAACCTTTCTCACTTCCCCCTCATGAAGCTTGAGGCGAGACGCGTAGGGGCACACACTGCATGAACTCCTGAGTCTAGTTTACATATGGGTGAGTAATTCTGGCTGAACCTCCCTCTTACTTTAAAAACGGTTGATTGTTTACTCTATATGGCATGCATATGCAGCCCATTACATTCAGTGGACACATAGTGTTCTACTGTTATAGAGTTTGTGAGTGGTAAATACAATTGTCTAATCTCTCTACTTCTAGACGCCCTGTCTAGATTTCTATATGGCATTTATGAATATAGCCATTTATACCTAATAGACACGGGGTGTCTTTTTGCTCTCCACACCTGGATTGGCGATTGTAATTATCTCACCTGGGGGTTACTCAGCCATTTTTGCATACCCTGCCATTCCCATGGTTTATCATCTTGATACATAATCTTCCTTCCATGGGTTTTTGATTTCTAGCAAGTCATATTACACATGTTTGGGTGAATGTGCTACAACCTTGTCCTCGATTCCCTGTGTTCTTTCTAAACATTATTTATATTGAATAGTATGGAAATCCAACCTGTTTTTATACATTTCATAATAAAAATGATTTTTTATATGCATTAACCTTGGTTGTGATTCTGACTTATTATGACTGTTATATGCACAACAAGTCCTTTTGCTCGGTTGTATTCATTGTATGTTTCAGGGACGTGCATTGGCGGCCCTATGATTGCCGCATATGTGTTTCCACGACAGCGGTATTTTTTGTTTATATACTAAAGCAGTGTAGGCATATGCAAAAGGGTGTTTCCACACGCTGCAATATACATGTCCCGCAAGGGATACTATCTCACAGAGATGTTATCTCATAGATTATTACACTAGCATAGCTCTGCAGAAGCCCTGTCCACATACTGCCACAGCACTGCTAAACTGGTACAAATAAATTAAAGTAGTATGACCTCAATTATTAGATATATACCAAGTGGTTAGACTATGAGATCAATACACCCAAAAGTTGTAAATAAAGCAGTGCAGGCATATGCACAGAGGGCTTCTACATACCGCAATCAGGATGTCCCAGAGGAGAAATGAGCAGGCAGGTTAGTATGGTGAGGAGGGGGTTAATCCCCAAAGAGAGACTCCAACGTTCGTTTCATATGAGATGTGTACTGTTGCTTTGTCAGGGAGTGCACTGCTTTATTTACAACTTTTGGGTGTATTGATCTCATAGTCTAACCACTTGGTATATATCTAATAATTGAGGTCATACTACTATAATTTATTTGTACCAGTTTAGCAGTGCTGTGGCAGTATGTGGACAGGGCTTCTGCAGAGCTATTCTAGTGTAACAATCTATGAGATAACATCTCTGTGAGATAGTATCCCTTGCGGGACATGTATATTGCAGCGTGTGGAAACACCCTTTTGCATATGCCTACATTGCTTTAGTATATACTATATGGTATAAGTGAACCCACAATATAGGTACTGAGAACAGATATTCTACAGTTGGGGTTACAACATCATAACCCTTTTTGTCCAGTTTAGCAGTGTTCTGGCATTGTGTGGATAGGGCTTCTGCACAACTGCTCTAGTGCAATCATCTATTATCTTTTTGAGTAAAGACATTAATACTTTTTATGAGTAACAAACTTTACACTTGATATCCTCTATCTCTGCAGCATTTTTTATCATATGTTTGGCAGGTTGTGTAAGTGCCCCTCCTTTTTAACATCTCCCCTCTTGGCTGTGTCTACTTTTTGTAATTTTACTATATTTATATATGTATTTTAGTGTATTATGATACAATATTAGAAATATATATGGAAATTAATAGATAATTAATAAAAAATAAAAAACATATATTCCTTGAAGCAATTCTACTCGTTTTTCTCCTGTTTTTTTCTGTCTTTGAGTAGCTCGGCACAGTGTGCGGCGTCCTAATTGTGGGACTGTTGCAACTGTGCGAATTGATACTGTTGGATCTTATATATTAAATATGTGTACAATGTACCTTATTCCTCAATTATTGTAATGTATTCACCTTATTCGTCCCATAACCTAGTTGTAATTCCTCTTTTAAAATAAAAATTCTGGAAATAAAGTAATGCTGCATGAACTGGTCACCAGCTAGTATATGTTCATGCACAGATACTACTGGAACTCATGGAAGATGTGACACCAGATGATAGAAAGGAATAGGAAGGGCCATTTTCCCAAAGTATCCCAGAAGCCATTTTAAACACAACAACAATAGGTTGTATGTTGCTCGTACTACTGTGAGCAGCATACATGGCCTACACATCTTGCCTTGGCCTGCAGCATCTCTGAATTTGTCTGCCATTAAACACATCTGGTATTGATTGGTAATTGTAAACGTTTTTGCCAGCAGTGATTCTTGATGATTTTTATGCCACTGACTGACTCCCATTAGAAAACATACCTCTGCATGAAGTTTCTTCCTGAAGGCATAGCAGCTCTCACACACTGACTGACATGCCAAAAAGTCTCCATCTTAACAGGTGACATACACCCATGGGCGGAGGGTATGTGGATAGCCAGACCCACCCGTCACTTCAGCTATCTGTAAAACCTGGCCCTGATATGCCCTAGAAAGACTCGTGGCACTATAAGTACCAGAACGGGCATCCTGGTTTACACCACATCTGTGATACATACCAGCCACTTTGTTACATCACACATTTACATTTTTTAATACCTGTTTTAATAGATCTATTTTCCACTGTACATTCCATGACCATACTCCATATGTTCCCTCCTGGGCATGAGCCACCAGAAGTGGACAAAATTGTTGGTATCCTTCTGTTAAAGTAGGAAAAAACCCCAATGGTTACTAAAATATTTTGAAGCTGAATTTTTAATTTTAAATCTACTAATTCTAAACTAATATCAGACATGACTTTTGAATTGTGCGTCAACATAAAAAAAAACTAATGAAAATGGCCTGGACAAAAATGATGCTACCCCTAGAAAAAATTGAAAACTAAGGTGAAATATTAAAATTAAGTTTGAGCTGTCATAAATGTGTCTACAAACTTCTAATCACTCAGTCTGTCTATATGAAGGGCGAAAAGTAGTCACTGTGCTGTTTATTTTTACGGCACGTACCACAGTCAACTGAACATGGACCAAAGAAAGCTAAGTAAAGAGTTGTCTCAGGAGAGCAGAAAGAAAATTGCAGACTACTATGTTAAAGGTAAAGGCTATAAGACATCTCCAAATGTCTTAATATTCTTGTTACTACAGTTTAATATATTACTCAGACAATTAAGGTCTATGGGAATGGAGCCAACCTCCCTGAATATGGTTGCAATAGAAAAAATTGATGGAAAATTGACGAGCCGGATAACACAAATGGCAAGCAAAGAGTTCAGAACAACTTCCAAAAAGATTATAGATCATCTCCAAGGTCAAGATACATCAATGTCAGATCGCACCATCCATTACTTTCTTGGACAAAGTAGATTTCAGGGAAGGCAACCAAGGAGGAAACCACTGTTGAAAGCAAATCATAAAAAAGCCAGACTTGAATTAGTCAAAATGTATATTGACAAGCCCCAAAGCTACTGAGAGAACGTACTTAGGACAGAAAAAACTAAACTGGAACCTTTACAAAAAAATAAATACATATTTTGCCTACTGTGAATCATTGAAGAGGCTTTGTTATGATTTAGGGCTGCATTGCTGCATCTGGCACAGAGTGTCATGAATCTGTGCAGAGTACAATGAAATCTCAAGACTGTCAAGGCATTTTGTAGTGAAATGTGCTGTCCAGTGTCAAAAAGCTTAGTCTGAGTCACACAACATGGGTCTTCTAACAGGATACTGACCAAAAACAAACATATAAAAAAGCCACATACCTCCCAACTGTCCTGATTTGAGGGCTCCTCCCCTCAGTGTAATGAATGAATTAACTCTAGAACGGCAATGCATAAATTAAACTTTCACCTATTGTCATTTATTCAAGGTCAGGCTAGAACTCATGAGCTCTTTGTCTGTAGGCAGCAGCTCTATCATTGAGCCACTGCCTGTATTGAGAGGTATAGGATGACTTGCTAATGTTATTATTATTATTATTATTTATTATTATAGCGCCATTTATTCCATGGCGCTTTACAAGTGAAAGAGGGTATACGTACAACAATCATTAACAGTACAAGACAGACTGGTATAGGAGGAGAGAGGACCCTGCCCGCGAGGGCTCACAGTCTACAGGGAATGGGTGATGGTACAATAGGTGAGGACAGAGCTGGTTGCGCAGTGGTCTACTGGGCTGAGGGCTATTGTAGGTTGTAGGCTTGTTGGAAGAGGTGGGTCTTGAGGTTCCTCTTGAATGTTGACCTGTATTGCAGGCAGAGAAGCCTGAAGAAGAATATTCAGGTACATAGAGATGTAGAAAGATATACACTCTACCTCTATGTAGGTGAAAGAAAAAGTCAGATTATTTTGCTCCCACAAAACTAATAAAAAGAAATGTGAAAAATTTGATTTTATCTTTCACCACCCCCTTGTAATCAAACCAACACCTTTCAAACACAGAACAGCAACCCAAGCTGTCTTAGCTGTGAAGCCTCCAGCTTTGATGATGTCAGAGGCAGGATTATACATAGATGAACCTGCAATTCAGCCTCTGATTACACAGGACATAGAGATCCATTGTACAGAGCAGCATCTCTATGTCCTGTATTGTAGAGGGTGAGGAAATTATTTTGTTTCTTCTAATAACATTAAAAAATTAAACAAAAATAGAATGTCATTTTTATTGCGCTTTTTTAAAAAATGTTAAACATCACAAATCAGCAAATAATATGGTCATATTTGGTGTCTCTGTAATTGTAATGAGCCAAACAACACATTGCTCAGATTATTTATGGGGATAGGTAAATGGCGTAAAAAAATTGTTCAATTTATTATTTTCCTATATTAAAATCCATAAAAAATATAATAATAATAATGTATTGTTGTCTCCGTGTTCACAAGAAGCGTAAATGCTGCATTTTTGTTCGCATTTTTGTTCGCACCACACAGTGCAATACCAATCTTATCTAATTACGTGTTTGCTAGGTTTTTTGAGTTTTCCCCGATATTTGATACATGTTTGGAGCAGATGTGAATCCGGCTTTTTAATGCGTTTTAATACTACAGAATAGCTTTGATTCTGTGTTTAAAAATACAATGATATTTTTTTAGCTTACATTTTTTTCAGGTTGCACAAAGAATCCTACAGAGAAAAACCCCACCAAAACCGCACAGTACAGCAGCGTCTTTAGATGCACCAAGGGCGCAGCTTTCTTGATGTCTCAACCACTTTGCTTGGAGGTTTAGTCCGTGTTCCCATGTAGCAAAAATGCTGGGTTTTCCTGCAACAATTTTTTCCCATAAATTCTGCTATGTTTAATTGTCTAAGCAAAGTAGATGAGATTTCATGAAAAGATGCTGCTGAAATCTGTGGTTTTGGTGCTTTCTTTATTCTCTAGAGGCTTCTATGTGGAGCTTAAAAAAATGCAGTTATTTTTTTAACTCCAGAATCAAAGCTTTACTGTATTATAAAAACACTTAAAAATGCAGATTCACATCTGCACCAAAAACACATGAAATAATGGGGAAAATGCATAAAAATGCAGCAAAAATGGAATAATCAGAGAAGATTGTTGTTGTGAAGTTTGGTGCGGACAGCGGCAGAAACAAATAACACAGGATTTATGCAACATGTGCACACGGCCTTACATGGATAAAAAAGCAACATGTCATATAGTGACGCTTTTATAAATATGAGAAAGTTCTGGCTGCTATACATGAATGAACAGTCCGGGGTGTCTACTGAATATCCCTCACTGCGAAATGGGTGTGGTTTGGTGTGTGGCTAGGGGCATGGCCAAAAATTGCTACATTCTTTGTCCCTTTTTCTGTTCTTCAAAAGTTGGGAGGTATGCATCCAGGACTATTGGACTATCCTGGAGTGGCCTGCAATGAGCTCCGATATAAAACCTCTTGGACATCTATGGAAAAAGCTGAAGCATGCAGTCTGGAGAAGACACCCTTCACAACTGAGACAGCTGGAGTAGTTTGCCAATGAGGAGTGGGCCAAAATATTGTGGACGGCGTAAAAGTCTAACTGAGAGTTACAGAAATCATTTGTTTGCAGGGATTGCCTCAAACAGTTCAGCAACAAAATATTAAGTTTAAAGAGGTATTCCCATATCTAAGATCATATCCCAATATGTAGTAGGCGTAATAAATATTAGCAAATACTCCAATTAGAAATGTGTTGTAGTTCTCGTGATTAGCTATGTCGCTTACGTCATGTGCAGGGCATTGAAGTAGCTTAGGTATCCATGTTTACAACCACGAGCAACTAGCTGTCAGTATATGAGTGATGATAACCATGGATACCTAAGCTGCAATGAGGTAAGAGACATAGCTAATCAGGATAACTATAAAGTGGAAAAAGTTCAGCACTTCCATCCGGTGAATAAAAATGGTGAATACCAGAGGGGAGGAGAGACAGGAGTTACGCAACCGATTGGACCGGACCGGTTGCAATAACATAGAGCACAGGAGCTATTCAAAAGGTTTTATTGGGGATATGCAGGGTGATCAGGGCATAATAAATCACTTTTTAGAATGCAGAATTGGTGCTAAGGAAGCTGGCAGGATTAGCTCATACACTAAAAAAACTGGTGACAGGTTCCCTTTTATCCATTAAAATCACAAAGTAGGAAAAGAGATGAAAAACCGACGCATTTCATGTGCATCATGCACTATTTTGCTGCAGGAGGGACTGGTGCATTTCACAAAATAGATGGCATCATGAGGAAAGAAGATTATGTGGCAATAAGGAAGCAACATCTCAAGACAATAGCCAGGAACGTACAGCTTAGGTCTTTCAAATGGACAATGACCCGAAGCATACTGACAAACTGGTAACAAAGTGGTTTAAGAATAACAAAGTCAGTGTTTTGGAGTGGCCATCCCAAAGCCCTGATGTCAATCTTTTTGGAAATTTATGGACAAAGCTGAAAAGGCAGATGCGAGCAAGGTGACCTGCAAACATGGCTCAGGTACACTAGTTCTTTCAGGAGGAATGAGCCCAAATTCCTACCAACTGTTGTAAGAAGCTTGTGGAAGGATATCCAAAACGTTTCACCCAAGTGATGCAGTATAAGGTCAATGGTACCAAATACTAATGATATGTATGTAAACTTTTGACTCTGCAGAAAGTAATAAAAATGTCTTAAAACATTATTTCTCTCTCATTATTCTGGCATTTGGCAAATATCAATAATTTTGGTTCCTAATTAACCTAAAACAGGTAAGGTTTATTTTAATTTCATGTCAGATAATGAGAAAAACATGCATATCTGTCTTTTTAGATAGTGTTAATAAACTTCTGGTTTCAACTGTATATACAGTAAAAGATCATTTTTAAAATTCATAGGAAATTTACTGTCTACAGATAAAATCCAATAAGCTTCACATAGCATGAGGTATCTGTGTTAGTTGTCACCATGAATGGGGTATTGGAGTTTTTCGATAGCATAGAATTTTAGATGTGTGATGCAAGCATTATGCATAGTAACAAAATGTTTAGTAACACTGGAGTATGAACAATTTTTCTTTTCTACGTTAGCTATGTGTTCTTCTATCCGTCTTTTTAATTGACGAGTGGTGCAACCTATATACTTCATGTCACACAAAGTGCATTCTAAGCAATAAATTGTTGGATATGTGTCACAATTAATAAATTCAGGAATATTGAAAACATTGCAGTTAGGTTAGATTCAAAACTTTCTTTTTGTGCATACATTGAAGCTGCTGCCAGAACATCTATAGAAGACTTGGGATTTTAATCAAATGGAACCGGTGTTTCATTCACATTTCAGGATAATCTGTTTAATGTGATTAAACTGTAATTATACGCAGTGGAGAGAGTAACAGGGGTATCTGAAGAAAAATTAGCAATTTTTTTCTATAAAGGAACTGTCTTAGGGTTTAGATTTATTTTTTTGAATGTTTGCTGGACTACATGTCTGTTATAGCCTCTGGCGCAAAGTCTCTTATTAATTTCATTACCTTCTTTTTTTAAAATGTTATTAGAGCAAATGCTTCAAGCAAGGGTGAATTACCCTACAGGGTTGGCTTTGATGGTGTGTGATGGATGACAACTGGATGCTTGTAAAATAGTATTGCCTGCGATTTCTTTTCTGCATAATGAGGCGTGCACTATGCCATTAAGATGATCACCTTCAAGAAAACTATCCAAAAATGGAATAAAGGTATTCATATTCATGTTGTAATGTGTGTATCACAAATTACATAAGTTGTCATTAATATATGCATTCAATTTTGAAATGTTTGATTTTTCCCTAGACCAAACAAACAGTAAATCACCCCACATAGCATTGGATGTCACTGATAAAGGGATTGTTCAAACTGAAAATACTTCTCTTTCTACCATGAATAAAATAGAAAAAGTAGATAAGAATTTTGATACCATATCTATCTGTTACTATTACAATCTGTTACTATTTGATACCATTTCAATGTGTGAAAATAATTGGAATTAAACACACAAAAAAATGTGTTTCAAAAGACAATGCAAATAAATAATATTATATTGCTTCAATTTATTAGAAAATTAAATGTATAAATTCAAATCATGCTGAATGGCTATACGTGTAAGGCCCCCTTCACACGTCAGTGATTCTGGTACGTATGTGCTTTTTTTATACGTACCAGAATCACTGACATACGCAGACCCATTATAATCAATGGGTCTGCTCACACATCAGTGATTTTTCACTGATCGTGTCTCCGTGCAGCGTACACGCGTGTCCGTGATTCTGCACAGAGACAAGTCAGTTTTTTTCTGGCATCACTGATGACCCACGGACCACACTATGGTGTGATCCGTGTGTGATCCGTGAAACACGTACCAGAAAAACACTGACATATAAAATAATAAACATTTTCAACTCCCCTTTCCAGTGACGCACTGTGCAGCCTCCGCTCTCTGCAGCTCCTGCCCGGCTCACGAATATTCATGAAAGCAGGAACAGCCGACCCAGAAGTAGCTGCAGAGCCGGGGAGTTTAGCACCATGGAGAGCAGGAACGAAGACAGGTGAGTAATGTCCATTTGCAATCATGGATCACGGATCACGGATTGCACATGGACAACCCACGTGTGCCTTGAATCACGGAACACGGAGGGACATGTGTGTGTTTTACAGGTCAGTGAAGAACGTCAGTGTTTTTCACTGACGTGTAAAGGGGGCCTAAAATAAAGGGGAATAGTGTAATATAAATTGATAACATCATACGTAACAAATGAAAACTAGTTTTCCAATTGAACTGGTCAAATATCTTTAAAACAGAGGAACAGACTTTTTAATAGACTGGTATGCGTGTTCTCATAGGTTGCAGATGTGTATCAAGCCATTCACTGGGTATCTCATTCATGGAACTAATCCCTGAAATGATGGGCTCAGTGGTCCAGGTATCACAATTTTCTGAGTTTATGGTAGCACATGAAAACTGGTTGTGATTGGATGATCTATAAGAAGATATTTTGCTTTGGTTTTTTTTTATCATTAACACCCAAAGTAACACCTTCATCCAAAACCATACATAGGCTATCTTCACACAGGGCATTTTTGCAGCATTTTTGTCCTGACCAAAACCTAATCTTGTGGCGGGATGACTCTTGGGAGTCCTCTACGGTTTTGGTGCAGTTTTTGGTACGGTTTTTGTGGCGTTTTTACAGCATTTTTTTTTGCGCTTCCATGAAGTCCAGATCAACAGGGGTTCAAAAGAACCCAAGTGCTGGGCCGGGCCGGACTGACCTGGATCCGGCACTCGGGTAGTTAAGAAAAAACAAAACAAAAGTAAAACATGCACCCTATACTAGTCTCCAGCGTCACTTTACCTGCTTGGTAGATGCTAGCTTCCTTCCAGGTATGATATCATTCAACAGGCCCCTATCACATGGTGGGCCGGGGGGGTGAGGCATGATTCTCTATCAGTAACCCAGGGCTTGATGCCAGGTGACATTACACACCTGGTGTCAACCTCATATATTACTCCGTTTGCCACTATACCATGGCAACGGGATAAGCTGGTGTGAAGTGTCAGGATTGGTACATCAAATGGATGTGCCACTTCTGGGGCGACTGCGGCCTGCTATTTTTAGGCTGGAGAGGGTCCAATAACCATGGACCTCCCTAGTCTGAGAATACCAGACCCAGCTGTCCACTTTACCTTGGCTGGTGATCAAATTTGGGGGGACCCTACGCATTTTGTTTTAAATTATTTATTTAATTTAAAATAACAGTGTGCAGTGTCCTCTGTTTTGGATTACCAGCCAAGGTGAAGCTGCCAGCTTTGGTCTGCAGGCTGCAGCCGTCTGCTTTACCCGAACTGGCTACAAAAAATAAGGGGGACCCCATGTCAGTTTTTTTAATTATTATTTATTTTTTGGCTAAATACAAGGCTAAACAGCATTTAGTGCCACATGAAAGGCACTAAAGGGTGCAAGATTACAAAATGCAAGGGAGTGGGACATTATATACAGTTAGGTCCAGAAATATTTGGACAGTGACACAATTTTCGCGAGTTGAGCTCTGCATGCCACCACATTGGATTTGAAATGAAACCTCTACAACAGAATTCAAGTGCAGATTGTAATGTTTAATTTGAAGGTTTGAACAAAAATATCTGATAGAAATTGAACACATTTCTTTACAAACACTCCACATTTTAGGAGGTAAAAAGTAGAGTTGAGCGCGGTTCTAGGTTCGAGGTTCTCCAGTTCTAGGCTCGAGTGATTTTGGGGCCTGTTCTAGATCGAACTAGAACTCGAGCTTTTTGCAAAAGCTCGATAGTTCTAGAAACGTTCGATAATGGTTCTAGCAGCAAAAAAACAGCTAATTCCTAGCTGGCTTTCCGCTGTAATAGTGTAAGTCACTCTGTGGCTCACACTATTATGAAATTTCAGTGTATAGTGTGCGTGAACAGCGCCTTCAGATCACTGCTGTTTGTATAATGGCGATCGCCATTTTTTTTTTTTTTCCTTGTCTTCCTTCCCTAAGCGCGCGTGTCTTGTGGGGCGGGCCAGCATGTCAGCCAATCCCAGACACACACACAGCTAAGTGGACTTTTAGCCAGAGAAGCAACGGCATGTGTGATAGGATGTCCATGTCACATGTCCCTGCATTATAAAAACGAGTATCTGCCCGTCCGGACGCCATTATCTCTTCTGCGTCCTTGGTGTCAGACATCACTGGCGCAGCTCCGTCCTGAGTCCTATCGCCGATACTGCTGTATGCGCTCCATACACAGCGCTGGACAGCTTAGGGAGAGCACTTTCTATAAGTCCTTTTAAGGGCTCGTACCGGCAGGGTCAGAGCCATAGGTGACAGGTCCTGAAAACAGAGACAGCGTCTGTGTAGCTAAGGTCAGGGATTTCGTCGCTGCATTTCCCCATTAGGAGGGAATAGAAAGGCAGGCTTCCTTTCCTCTACCCAGAGCCCCAGAACCCTGGCACTGTACCCTCCTGTCCTCTGCACACTCCAACTCATTATAACTAAGCCATTATACTAGCAAACACTCAGTGTACCTAGTGGCATCCTAAACGTGGCTATTGGACTTTTGTCTAGTCACACTAGTGCAAAGACATTTGCAGCACGTCTGCCTGCATTGCACACTCCAACTCATTATAACTAAGCCATTATACTAGCAAACACTCAGTGTACCTAGTGGCATCCTAAACGTGGCTATTGGACTTTTGTCTAGTCACACTAGTGCAAAGACATTTGCAGCACGTCTGCCTGCATTGCACACTCCAACTCATTATAACTAAGCCATTATACTAGCAAACACTCAGTGTACCTAGTGGCATCCTAAACGTGGCTATTGGACTTTTGTCTAGTCACACTAGTGCAAAGACATTTGCAGCACGTCTGCCTGCATTGCACACTCCAACTCATTATAACTAAGCCATTATACTAGCAATTTATGCTGCCAGTTTAAGGGCCGTAGTTGCATTGTCAGGGATATTTATTCTTTATTATCCTGCTGTTAATAAAGCTAGACCACCGCTGCAATCTACACCACCTCTCAATTTTTACTACCACATTTTCAGTGCACAATCTTGTCGCAATCAACATGAGTGGCAAAATGACAGATGCTGATGGAAAGGGGAAGAGGCGTGGTGGAAAAGGAAAAAAAGGGTTTGTCCGTGGGGAAGGTGGCAAAGCTCCATTATCATCTGCTGAAGATAGACCATCTACCAGCAAAAGTAAGATGTCTACTACTTACCGTGGACAATCTGATGTGCTCCCTTTTTTACGGACACGAACAACAGGAACAAAGCTAGATGATGGCCAAAAAAGCAAAATGCTTGAATGGATCTCAAGTGGTCCAACAAGTGCCCTCTCAGCCACTTTAAGTACCGCATCCAAAAAACAGCAGTCCTCTGAGTTGTCATCCCAATCAAACTTGCTTTCTCCCAGCTCTGAAGTCTCCATCAGCCCTGCACAGTATGGTGGAACTGAGATGGCTGAGTCTGCAGAGCTGTTCAGTCACACTATAGCCTGGGAATCAGAGGTCTGCTCCCAAGCTACAGTGAGTACAGAACATGAAATGGTCTGCAGTGATGCCCAGAACCTTTGTGACTCTGATTCAGGCCGTGAGGACCAAGTTTCTGAGCCAAATGTTGACCCTTTGTCACAAACTGTAACACCTGTGGTTATAGACAATGAGGAACATACTGATGAAGATGAGACGCAGATACCCGATTGGGATGACAACTTAAATATTCGGTCAGGGCAAGAAGAGGCTCGGTCTGAGGGGGAGGGGAGTGCAAACACAACAATTGATGATGAAGTTCTAGATCCCACCTACTGTCAACCCACAGTCAGGCACTCGAGGAGGTCAACAGAGGTGGTGGAGGAGGATGCAACTGATGACGAAGTTACCTTGCGCCTTCCTGGACAGAGTCGGAGTACTGGTTGCACGTCTACAACTGCATCCTCAGCCACCACTCTGCCTCTGAGCACTAGTCGGGGTGGATCAACAGGTCGCATGCCCTCTAAGCCTTGCCTAGCCTGGTCCTTTTTTGACATAGCAAAAGATCACCCAAATTATGTGATCTGTAAAATTTGTCATGGTTCTATTAGTAGAGGTCAAAACCTCAGCAGTTTGACAACTTCTTCCATGAATCGTCACATGAATAAATATCATATGTCCCGGTGGGAAGCTCACCTTGCTGCAATGCGGCCTAGCGGAGCGAACCATCCACCGCCTGCCCCTTCCAGTGCATCCGCGCGCTCTTCATCTTCTAGGACTGTGGGGACAGCTGTCACACCTGTTTTTCCACGCACAACTTCCACCACTGTAACCGCAACAGGCACTTTGCTTGGTAGGTCGTCAGTTGGTTTGGAAGGGGAAACAAGTGAGTGTGTACAGCTCTCTCAGACATCGATAGCACCAACGTTGGATGAAGGCAACATCATGTCTCCGCCTGCACTTTCCTCACAAACCTGCATTTTTCCAGGGACACCCTACTCAACACCGTCTACACACAGCAGCCAGATCTCTGTCCCTCAGATGTGGTCAAATAAAAGGCCACTTCCTGCGACCCATGACAAAGCTAAGAGGTTGACTCTATCCCTCTGTAAGCTCTTGGCTACCGAAATTCTGCCTTTCCGCCTGGTGGACACACAGGATTTTAGAGACCTTATGTCTGTCGCTGTGCCCCAGTACCAGATGCCTAGTCGCCACTACTTCTCTAAGAAAGGTGTGCCCGTGCTACACCAGCATGTCGCACACAACATCACCGCTTCCTTGAGAAACTCTGTGTGTGAACGGGTGCATTTCACCACCGATACTTGGACCAGTAAGCATGGACAGGGACGTTACATGTCGCTGACTGGGCACTGGGTAACTATGGTGATAGATGGTGAAGGGTCTGCTGCACAAGTCTTGCCGTCCCCACGACTTGTGTGTCAATCCTCTGTCTGTCCAAGTTCCGCCACTGCTTCTGCCTCCTCCACCTCATCTGGGTCCTCCACCTCCGCCCCAAGCCTGCCTGGTCAGGCCACCAGCGTTCTCACTGTGCAGAAGGAATCACGCACGCCTCATTACTATGCTGGCAGCAGAGCGCAACGGCATCAGGCGGTCTTTAGCTTGACATGTCTTGGGAATAAGAGTCAAACAGCTGAGGAGTTGTGGTCAGCTCTGCGGTCCGAGTTTAATAAATGGTTGTCTCCGCTCAACCTGCAGCCTGGTAAGGCCGTGTGCGACAATGCTGCAAACCTGGGTGCGGCCCTTCGCCTGGGCAAGGTGACACACGTGCCTTGTATGGCTCACGTGTTGAACCTTGTTGTCCAGCAATTTTTAACACACTATCCCGGCCTAGATGGCCTTCTGAACAGGGCACGAAAACTGTCTGCTCACTTCCGCCGTTCAAGCGCCGCAGCTGAGCGACTTGCATCGCTCCAGAAGTCTTTCGGCCTGCCGGTTCATCGCCTGAAATGCGATGTGGCGACACGCTGGAATTCAACTCTCCACATGTTACAGCGACTGTGGCAGCACCGCCGAGCCCTGGTGCAATACGTCATGACGTATAGCCTGGGCCAACGAGATGCAGAGGTGGGGCAGATCACCCTGATGGAGTGGTCTCAGATCAAGGACCTATGCACCCTTCTGCACAGTTTCGACATGGCGACGAATATGTTTAGCGCTGACAATGCCATTATCAGCATGACAATTCCAGTCATTTACATGCTGGAGCACACGCTAAACACTATTCGGAGTCAGGGGGTGGGACAACAGGAAGGGGAGGAACTACAGGAGGATTCATATGCGCAAGGGACAACAACATCACCAAGGTCCAGACGTTCATCATCATCAACGCGGCAGGCATGGGAACATGGGGGACAGGGATCAACAAGGGCGCATGGTAGCAGGCTAAATGTTGAGGAAGGTGCAGGACAATATGAAGAAATGGAGGACGAACTGTCCATGGACATGGAAGACTCAGCGGATGAGGTAGACCTTGGTCAAATTTCTGTTGAAAGAGGTTGGGGGGAGATGTCAGAGGAAGAAAGAACGGTTAGCACCTCTATGCCACAAACACAGCGTGGACTTGGTCCGCATGGCTGCGCAAGACACATGAGTGCTTTCTTGTTGCACTACCTCCAACAAGACCCTTGTATTGTCAAAATTAGAAGTGATGATGACTACTGGATTGCCACACTATTAGATCCCCGGTACAAGTCCAAATTTTGTGACATAATTCCAGCCATAGAAAGGGACGCACATATGCAGGAGTATCAGCAGAAGCTGTTACTCGATCTTAGCTCGGCTTTTCCCCCAAACAACCGTGCAGGTGCAGGGAGTGATTCTCCCAGTTGTAACTTGACAAACATGGGACGGTCTCGTCATCTTCAACAATCTACCCGTACCAGTAGGACCGTATCTGGTGCTGGTAACAGCAATTTTATGGAATCTTTTCATAATTTTTTTAGACCCTCCTTTGCAAGGCCACCAGAGACAACAAGTCTGACACATAGTCAACGGCTGGAGAGGATGATACAGGAGTATCTCCAAATGAACATCGATGCCGTGACTTTGCAAATGGAGCCTTGCTCATTTTGGGCTTCAAATCTAGAAAAATGGCCAGAGCTATCCAGTTACGCCTTGGAGATTTTGTCGTGTCCAGCTGCCAGCGTTGTCTCTGAACGTGTCTTCAGTGCTGCTGGGTGTGTGCTGACAGATAAGCGCACGCGTCTGTCCAGTGACAATGTGGACAGACTGACGTTCATCAAAATGAACAAGTCATGGATCCAGAAGGAATTTACTACCCCTGTGTCATCCTGGGGAGAGTAAATGCTTGTGGATTTGGAATGTGCTTGATGCAAATCAAAACATCCTGTTTGCAACTAGGTCACAAGTGCTGCCACTGAAAGGGGTGGGTGTGTGTGCGGCCCAATTTTTGGAAAAAAAGGAGACTCCGCTTGGAGTCACCCTTGCTTGCTGTGTTTTTAAAAATGATCCTAGATGAACAGATCTGGGATCAGGAAAGACTTTGCTACCTAACCCGGGGTCATCCTGGAAATGGTTAAGTATGGCGTATTTTTGAATGTGCTTGATGCAAATCTAGCTGTGAAGTGTACAACTGGGGCACAACTGCTGCCACTGAAGGGGTGGGTGTGTGTGGGGCCCAATTTTTGGAAAAAAGGGAGACTCCGCTTGGAGTAACCCTTGCTTGCTGTGTTTTTTAAAAGGAGCCAAGATGAACAGAGCTGGGATCAGGAAAGACTTTGCTACCTACCCCGGTGTCATCCTGGGGATGGTTAAGAATAGCCTATTTTTGAATGTGCTTGATGCAAATCTAGCTGTGAAGTGTACAACTGGGGCACAACTGCTGCCACTGAAGGGGTGGGGGTGTGTGGGGCCCAATTTTTGGAAAAAAGGGAGACTCCGCTTGGAGTAACCCTTGCTTGCTGTGTTTTTAAAAATGATTCTAGATGAACAGATCTGGGATCAGGAAAGACTTTGCTACCTACCCCGGTGTCATCCTGGGGAAGGTTAAGTATGGCGTATTTTTGAATGTGCTTGATGCAAATCTAGCTGTGAAGTGTACAACTGGGGCACAACTGCTGCCACTGAAGGGGTGGGTGTGTGTGGGGCCCAATTTTTGGAAAAAAGGGAGACTCCGCTTGGAGTAACCCTTGCTTGCTGTGTTTTTAAAAAATGATCCTAGATGAACAGATCTGGGATCAGGAAAGACTTTGCTACCTACCCCGGTGTCATCCTGGGGACGGTTAAGTATGGCGTATTTTTGAATGTGCTTGATGCAAATCTAGCTGTGAAGTGTACAACTGGGGCACAACTGCTGCCACTGAAGGGGTGGGTGTGTGTGGGGCCCAATTTTTGGAAAAAAGGGAGACTCCGCTTGGAGTAACCCTTGCTTGCTGTGTTTTGTAAAAGGAGCCAAGATGAACAGATCTGGGATCAGGAAAGACTTTGCTACCTACCCCGGTGTCATCCTGGGGACGGTTAAGTATGGCATATTTTTGAATGTGCTTGATGCAAATCTAGCTGTGAAGTGTACAACTGGGGCACAACTGCTGCCACTGAAGGGGTGTCCAGCTCTTTTGTTTTCGCATGAGTATATGTCCTTGTCACTTTCCCATGTGTTTGTGTTGTCAGTTGTTTGTCACCTTTTGGACACCTTTAAGGGTGTTTTCTAGGTGTTTTTATGTGTTTCTGATTGCCTGCCATTGTTTCCTATGCAGTTCGAGTTCGGTTCGTCGAACGTTCGACGAACCGAACTCGAACGGGAGCTCCATTCGGCGCACCGATCTCGAGCCGAACCGGGACCGGTTCGCTCATCTCTAGTCAAAAGTAATTGGACAAATAAACCAAACCCAAACAAAATATTTTTATTTTCAATATTTTGTTCCGAATCCTTTGGAGGCAATCACTGCCTTAAGTCTGGAACCCATGGACATCACCAAACGCTGGGTTTCCTCCTTCTTAATGCTTTGCCAGGCCTTTACAGCCGCAGCCTTCAGGTCTTGCTTGTTTGTGGGTCTTTCCGTCTTAAGTCTGGATTTGAGCAAGTGAAATGCATTCTTAATTGGGTTAAGATCTGGTGATTGACTTGGCCATTGCAGAAGGTTCCACTTTTTTGCACTCATGAACTCCTGGGTAGCTTTGGCTGTATGCTTGGGGTCATTGTCCATCTGTACTATGAAGCGCCGTCCGATCAACTTTGCGGCATTTGGCTGAATCTGGGCTGAAAGTATATCCTGGTACACTTCAGAATTCATCCGGCTACTCTTGTCTGCTGTTATGTCATCAATAAACACAAGTGACCCAGTGCCATTGAAAGCCATGCATGCCCATGCCATCACGTTGCCTCCACCATGTTTTACAGAGGATGTGGTGTGCCTTGGATCATGTGCCGTTCCCTTTCTTCTCCAAACTTTTTTCTTCCCATCATTCTGGTACAGGTTGATCTTTGTCTCATCTGTCCATAGAATACTTTTCCAGAACTGAGCTGGCTTCATGAGGTGTTTTTCAGCAAATTTAACTCTGGCCTGTCTATTTTTGGAATTGATGAATGGTTTGCATCTAGATGTGAACCCTTTGTATTTACTTTCATGGAGTCTTCTCTTTACTGTTGACTTAGAGACAGATACACCTACTTCACTGAGAGTGTTCTGGACTTCAGTTGATGTTGTGAACGGGTTCTTCTTCACCAAAGAAAGGATGCGGCGATCATCCACCACTGTTGTCATCCGTGGACGCCCAGGCCTTTTTGAGTTCCCAAGCTCACCAGTCAATTCCTTTTTTCTCAGAATGTACCCGACTGTTGATTTTGCTACTCCAAGCATGTCTGCTATCTCTCTGATGGATTTTTTCTTTTTTTTCAGCCTCAGGATGTTCTGCTTCACCTCAATTGAGAGTTCCTTAGACCGCATGTTGTCTGGTCACAGCAACAGCTTCCAAATGCAAAACCACACACCTGTAATCAACCCCAGACCTTTTAACTACTTCATTGATTACAGGTTAACGAGGGAGACGCCTTCAGAGTTAATTGCAGCCCTTAGAGTCCCTTGTCCAATTACTTTTGGTCCCTTTAAAAAGAGGAGGCTATGCATTACAGAGCTATGATTCCTAAACCCTTTCTCCGATTTGGATGTGAAAACTCTCATATTGCAGCTGGGAGTGTGCACTTTCATCCCATATTATATATATAATTGTATTTCTGAACATGTATTTGTAAACACCTAAAATAACAAAACTTGTGTCACTGTCCAAATATTTCTGGACCTAACTGTATGTCTTTCTCATCTATCTATTATCTATTATCGATCTATATATCCCTTTATCTATCCATCCATCTATTCATCCATCCATCCATCCATCCATCCATCCATTCGTCCATCCATCTATCCCTCTATCTATCCCAATATTTATCTCTCTATCTATCCCTCTATCTATCTCTCTATCTATCTTTCTATTTATCTATCTATCCATCTATCTATCTTTCTAACTGCTTCCATTTTTTGCGGTCCGCAAAAAAAACGGAAGGCACACGGATGACACACGGACCGTATACGAATTGGAACAGAATGGATACGGAAGTCACGCGGATGTCACAGATCCAAACCTTCAGAGCCCTGTGTCCAAAAATTGCAGCACACTTAGGTTGAGATGCGAAAAAAATATTGTAAAGTAGTGAATGAACATACAGTGTAGTTTTATCAAACGGCCATCTCTAAATATGACGTTTTGACCCATCATCTTAATCATCAAGTCGCTCTGATTTAGCTGGAGGTAAGTATGGTATATATTGAAAAAAATATGAAGGAGCAGCTATGGCCCACTGTGATAAATGCCACCAGATTAATCTCTATTAGAGGGCAAGTTGTCTGTGCATGTCAGTCCAGCCGGTATGATGCTTCTAGGATATAAATGTCATTTAAGGTAATGATAGTCCATGTTGTCTAAAACTCCTGGCTGGAGTATTTGGCTGTACGCCCACTTGGAAAAAATAAAGTTTTAAATCTCAAACTTCCTACCAGCAAAGTTTCCAATATTTCTGAATTTATTAATTGTGACACATGTCACATACTGTAATTTATTGTGTAGAATGCACTCTGTGTGAAGTATATAGGTTGCACCCCTCTTAAATTAAAAAAAGTATGTGGGTTGCACAATGGGACTGCTCAAGAACTGCATAAGACGCCATGTTTCTGATATGAGTAAGGCAAACTTGTGCAGTTCTTCAGCTATAACCAAACATTTTGTGACATGCCATGGAAGTAACCTAAAGGGATTTAGTTTCAGAGCTATAGAAAAAGTGAATAAAATGGATAGGGGTGGAGATTTCCAGCAGAAAGTTCTTAACCGTGAATACTTTTGGATGTTTAAATTAAATGCCAGAATTCCACAAGGGCTTAACACACGCCAGGATAGGATTATCCCATACAATTAATAGTAGATACTGTATATGTGGTCCGCATCCATGGGAAGATGGAGAGCACAGCCTACCTGGAGATTTTGGCCAAGAACCTCCGCTCCTCCATCAAGAATCTTAAGATGGGTCGTCATTTCATCTTCCAACAAGACAACGACCCAAAGCACACAGCCAAGAAAACCAAGGCCTGGTTTAAGAGGGAAAAAATCAAGGTGTTGCAGTGGCCTAGTCAGTCTCCTGACCTTAACCCAATTGAAAACTTGTGGAAGGAGCTCAAGATTAATGTCCACATGAGACACCCAAAGAACCTAGATAACTTGGAGAAGATCTGCATGGAGGAGTGGGCCAAGATAACTCCAGAGACCTGTGCCGGCCTGATCAGGTCTTATATAAGACGATTATTAGCTGTAATTGCAAACAAGGGTTATTCCACAAAATATTAAACCTAGGGGTTGAATAATAATTGACCCACACTTTTATGTTGAAAATTTATTAAAATTTAACTGAGCAACATAACTTGTTGGTTTGTAAGAATTATGCATCTGTTAATAAATCCTGCTCTTGTTTGAAGTTTGCAGGCTCTAACTTATTTGCATTTTATCAAACCTGCTAAATCTGCAGGGGGTTGAATACTACTTGTAGGCACTGTATATATATATATATGTATTAACTTGTGTTTAAAATGAAATTATTTCTGGACACATTTGGTAATTTATTTAATTCCGAGAGTAATTCCGTTTTTTCATGACATATTTTGATTCATAATAGTGGTAAATATAGGATATTTTTTTTTTATTTTATTTGTGCAAAAATTGGACATTTGCCAAAATTTTTGAAAATGTTGATTTTTTTCAATGTTTATGCCCTTAAACCAGAGAGTTATATCACACAAAATAATTGATAAATAACATTTCCCACATGTCTACTTTACATCAGCACAATTTTTGAAACAACATTTTATTGAGTTACATAGTTACATAGGTTGAAAATAGACCTAGGTCCATCTAGTTCAACCTTCCTCTGCCAGTTCTACATTTGGTCACTAAGTCATTTATAACCGACAATGTTGTGTGTACTGAGGAAATCATCCAGCCCTTTTTTAAAAGGTGTTATAGTATCTGCCATTACAACCTCTTGAGGTAGGGCATTCCACAGTCTGTCTGCTCTAACTGTAAAGAACCTTTTCCTATTTAGCTGTCAGAATTGCTTTTCTTCCACTCGCAGTGAGTGCCCCCTGGTCTTTGGGAGAAATAAGTTGTGTGTTAGAAGGGTTCAAAAATCATCAGCAATTTCTCCTTTTTTAAACAAAATTTACAAAACCATTTATTTAGGGAGCCTTTCACATTTGAAGTGACTTTGAGAGCCCTGGGAGACAGAAAATACCCAAAAGTGACACCCTTATAAAAACTGCACCACTCAAGTTACTCAAAGCTACATTAAAAAAACCCATTAAGGTGTTTCAAAGGAAATAAAGCGATGTGGAATGAAAAAAAAAACAAAAATGATCGTTGTACCTAAAAATGTTACACTAACCCCAATTTATTAACTTTTAGGAGTAATACAACAAAATGGGCCCTAAAATGTGTTACCTAGTTTCTTCTGAGTGCACTGATACCCCACACGTGGACAGAAATCTCTGTTTCGTCAAACGGCTGAGCTCAGAATGGAAGGAATGCTATTTGAATTTAGGAACATAAATTTGGCTGAAATAGATTATGGGCACCATATTGCATTTGCAGGTTCCCTAAGGTACCTAAGCAACAGAAATCCACCACAAGTGACCCAATTTTTGAAACTAGACTCCGCAATGATTTTATCTAGGGGTATAGTGAGCATTTTCAATCCACAGGTACTTCACAGAATTTTGTACGATTAGGTGATCGTATTGAAAATATTCATTTTTTTTTTTACAAAAATGTTGCTTTAGTATAATTTTTCTCACTTTTTCAAGCGGTAACAGCAAAATGTAGACCCGACAGTTTGTTTCCCACTTTCTTAAGAGCACAGCGATACCACACATGTAGTCAGAAAGTTTAGTTTGGACAAAAGGCAGGCCTTAAGCGGGCTTTACACGCAACGATATCTCTAACGATATGTCGTCGGGGTCACGGAATTCGTGACTAGAGATGAGCGAACCGGTCGCGGTTCGGCTCGAGGTTGGTTCGCCGAACGGACCTCCCGTTCGAGTTCGGTTCGTCGAACGTTTGACGAACCGAACTCGAACTGCATAGGAAACAATGGCAGGCAATCACAAACACAGAAAAACACCTAGAAAACACCCTCAAAGGTGTCCTAAAGGTGACAAACAACTCAAACACATTGGAAAGTGACAAGGACATATACTCATGCGAAAACAAAACAGCTGGACAAGGAAAAAGAGGAGGACACACAGATATAGGCATGGCACGCCCTTCTAAAATCATGTAAAACACCGCAAGGTGACTCCAAGCGGAGTCTCCATTTTTTCCAAAAATTGGGCCACACACACACCCACCCCTTCAGTGGCAGCAGTTGTGCCCCAGTTGTACACTTCACAGCTACATTTGCATCAAGCACATTCAAAAATACGCCATTCTTATCCATCCCAGGATGACACCGGGGTAGGTAGCAAAGTCTTTGCTGACCCATGACTTGTTCATCTTGGCTTCTTTTAAAAACAATGTAAGCAAGGGTTACTCCAAGCGGAGTCTCCCTTTTTTCCAAAAATTGGGCCACACAGACACCCACCCCATCAGTGGCAGCACTTGGGCCCTAGTTGCAAACAGGATGTTTTGATTTGCATCAAGCACATTCAAAAATACGCCATTCTTATCCGTCCCCAGGATGACACCGGGGTAGGTAGCAAAGTCTTTCCTGATCCCAGCTCTGTTCATCTTGGCTTCTTTTAAAAACACATCAAGCAAGGGTTACTCCAAGCGGAGTCTCCCTTTTTTTCCAAAAATTGGGCCACACAGACACCCACCCCATCAGTGGCAGCACTTGGGCCCTAGTTGCAAACAGGATGTTTTGATTTGCATCAAGCACATTCAAAAATACGCCATTCTTATCCGTCCCCAGGATGACACCGGGGTAGGTAGCAAAGTCTTTCCTGATCCCAGCTCTGTTCATCTTGGCTTCTTTTAAAAACACATCAAGCAAGGGTTACTCCAAGCGGAGTCTCCCTTTTTTTCCAAAAATTGGGCCACACAGACACCCACCCCATCAGTGGCAGCACTTGGGCCCTAGTTGCAAACAGGATGTTTTGATTTGCATCAAGCACATTCAAAAATACGCCATTCTTATCCGTCCCCAGGATGACACCGGGGTAGGTAGCAAAGTCTTTCCTGATCCCAGCTCTGTTCATCTTGGCTTCTTTTAAAAACACATCAAGCAAGGGTTACTCCAAGCGGAGTCTCCCTTTTTTTCCAAAAATTGGGCCACACAGACACCCACCCCATCAGTGGCAGCACTTGGGCCCTAGTTGCAAACAGGATGTTTTGATTTGCATCAAGCACATTCAAAAATACGCCATTCTTATCCGTCCCCAGGATGACACCGGGGTAGGTAGCAAAGTCTTTGCTGATCCCAGCTCTGTTCATCTTGGCTTCTTTTAAAAACACATCAAGCAAGGGTTACTCCAAGCGGAGTCTCCCTTTTTTTCCAAAAATTGGGCCACACAGACACCCACCCCATCAGTGGCAGCACTTGGGCCCTAGTTGCAAACAGGATGTTTTGATTTGCATCAAGCACATTCAAAAATACGCCATTCTTCTCCGTCCCCAGGATGACACCGGGGTAGGTAGCAAAGTCTTTCCTGATCCCAGCTCTGTTCATCTTGGCTTCTTTTAAAAACACATCAAGCAAGGGTTACTCCAAGCGGAGTCTCCCTTTTTTTCCAAAAATTGGGCCACACAGACACCCACCCCATCAGTGGCAGCACTTGGGCCCTAGTTGCAAACAGGATGTTTTGATTTGCATCAAGCACATTCAAAAATACGCCATTCTTATCCGTCCCCAGGATGACACCGGGGTAGGTAGCAAAGTCTTTGCTGATCCCAGCTCTGTTCATCTTGGCTTCTTTTAAAAACACATCAAGCAAGGGTTACTCCAAGCGGAGTCTCCCTTTTTTTCCAAAAATTGGGCCACACAGACACCCACCCCATCAGTGGCAGCACTTGGGCCCTAGTTGCAAACAGGATGTTTTGATTTGCATCAAGCACATTCAAAAATACGCCATTCTTATCCGTCCCCAGGATGACACCGGGGTAGGTAGCAAAGTCTTTCCTGATCCCAGCTCTGTTCATCTTGGCTTCTTTTAAAAACACATCAAGCAAGGGTTACTCCAAGCGGAGTCTCCCTTTTTTTCCAAAAATTGGGCCACACAGACACCCACCCCATCAGTGGCAGCACTTGGGCCCTAGTTGCAAACAGGATGTTTTGATTTGCATCAAGCACATTCAAAAATACGCCATTCTTATCCGTCCCCAGGATGACACCGGGGTAGGTAGCAAAGTCTTTGCTGATCCCAGCTCTGTTCATCTTGGCTTCTTTTAAAAACACATCAAGCAAGGGTTACTCCAAGCGGAGTCTCCCTTTTTTTCCAAAAATTGGGCCACACAGACACCCACCCCATCAGTGGCAGCACTTGGGCCCTAGTTGCAAACAGGATGTTTTGATTTGCATCAAGCACATTAAAAAATACGCCATTCTTATCCGTCCCCAGGATGACACCGGGGTAGGTAGCAAAGTCTTTCCTGATCCCAGCTCTGTTCATCTTGGCTTCTTTTAAAAACACATCAAGCAAGGGTTACTCCAAGCGGAGTCTCCCTTTTTTTCCAAAAATTGGGCCACACAGACACCCACCCCATCAGTGGCAGCACTTGGGCCCTAGTTGCAAACAGGATGTTTTGATTTGCATCAAGCACATTTAAAAATACGCCATTCTTATCCGTCCCCAGGATGACACCGGGGTAGGTAGCAAAGTCTTTGCTGATCCCAGCTCTGTTCATCTTGGCTTCTTTTAAAAACACATCAAGCAAGGGTTACTCCAAGCGGAGTCTCTCTTTTTTTCCAAAAATTGGGCCACACAGACACCCACCCCATCAGTGGCAGCACTTGGGCCCTAGTTGCAAACAGGATGTTTTGATTTGCATCAAGCACATTCAAAAATACGCCATTCTTATCCGTCCCCAGGATGACACCGGGGTAGGTAGCAAAGTCTTTCCTGATCCCAGCTCTGTTCATCTTGGCTTCTTTTAAAAACACATCAAGCAAGGGTTACTCCAAGCGGAGTCTCCCTTTTTTTCCAAAAATTGGGCCACACAGACACCCACCCCATCAGTGGCAGCACTTGGGCCCTAGTTGCAAACAGGATGTTTTGATTTGCATCAAGCACATTCAAAAATACGCCATTCTTATCCGTCCCCAGGATGACACCGGGGTAGGTAGCAAAGTCTTTCCTGATCCCAGCTCTGTTCATCTTGGCTTCTTTTAAAAACACATCAAGCAAGGGTTACTCCAAGCGGAGTCTCCCTTTTTTTTTCCAAAAATTGGGCCACACAGACACCCACCCCATCAGTGGCAGCACTTGGGCCCTAGTTGCAAACAGGATGTTTTGATTTGCATCAAGCACATTAAAAAATACGCCATTCTTATCCGTCCCCAGGATGACACCGGGGTAGGTAGCAAAGTCTTTGCTGATCCCAGCTCTGTTCATCTTGGCTTCTTTTAAAAACACATCAAGCAAGGGTTACTCCAAGCGGAGTCTCCCTTTTTTTTCCAAAAATTGGGCCACACAGACACCCACCCCATCAGTGGCAGCACTTGGGCCCTAGTTGCAAACAGGATGTTTTGATTTGCATCAAGCACATTCAAAAATACGCCATTCTTATCCGTCCCCAGGATGACACCGGGGTAGGTAGCAAAGTCTTTCCTGATCCCAGCTCTGTTCATCTTGGCTTCTTTTAAAAACACATCAAGCAAGGGTTACTCCAAGCGGAGTCTCCCTTTTTTTCCAAAAATTGGGCCACACAGACACCCACCCCATCAGTGGCAGCACTTGGGCCCTAGTTGCAAACAGGATGTTTTGATTTGCATCAAGCACATTCAAAAATACGCCATTCTTATCCGTCCCCAGGATGACACCGGGGTAGGTAGCAAAGTCTTTGCTGATCCCAGCTCTGTTCATCTTGGCTTCTTTTAAAAACACATCAAGCAAGGGTTACTCCAAGCGGAGTCTCCCTTTTTTTCCAAAAATTGGGCCACACAGACACCCACCCCATCAGTGGCAGCACTTGGGCCCTAGTTGCAAACAGGATGTTTTGATTTGCATCAAGCACATTCAAAAATACGCCATTCTTATCCGTCCCCAGGATGACACCGGGGTAGGTAGCAAAGTCTTTGCTGATCCCAGCTCTGTTCATCTTGGCTTCTTTTAAAAACACATCAAGCAAGGGTTACTCCAAGCGGAGTCTCCCTTTTTTTCCAAAAATTGGGCCACACAGACACCCACCCCATCAGTGGCAGCACTTGGGCCCTAGTTGCAAACAGGATGTTTTGATTTGCATCAAGCACATTCAAAAATACGCCATTCTTCTCCGTCCCCAGGATGACACCGGGGTAGGTAGCAAAGTCTTTCCTGATCCCAGCTCTGTTCATCTTGGCTTCTTTTAAAAACACATCAAGCAAGGGTTACTCCAAGCGGAGTCTCCCTTTTTTTCCAAAAATTGGGCCACACAGACACCCACCCCATCAGTGGCAGCACTTGGGCCCTAGTTGCAAACAGGATGTTTTGATTTGCATCAAGCACATTCAAAAATACGCCATTCTTATCCGTCCCCAGGATGACACCGGGGTAGGTAGCAAAGTCTTTGCTGATCCCAGCTCTGTTCATCTTGGCTTCTTTTAAAAACACATCAAGCAAGGGTTACTCCAAGCGGAGTCTCCCTTTTTTTCCAAAAATTGGGCCACACAGACACCCACCCCATCAGTGGCAGCACTTGGGCCCTAGTTGCAAACAGGATGTTTTGATTTGCATCAAGCACATTCAAAAATACGCCATTCTTATCCGTCCCCAGGATGACACCGGGGTAGGTAGCAAAGTCTTTCCTGATCCCAGCTCTGTTCATCTTGGCTTCTTTTAAAAACACATCAAGCAAGGGTTACTCCAAGCGGAGTCTCCCTTTTTTTCCAAAAATTGGGCCACACAGACACCCACCCCATCAGTGGCAGCACTTGGGCCCTAGTTGCAAACAGGATGTTTTGATTTGCATCAAGCACATTCAAAAATACGCCATTCTTATCCGTCCCCAGGATGACACCGGGGTAGGTAGCAAAGTCTTTGCTGATCCCAGCTCTGTTCATCTTGGCTTCTTTTAAAAACACATCAAGCAAGGGTTACTCCAAGCGGAGTCTCCCTTTTTTTCCAAAAATTGGGCCACACAGACACCCACCCCATCAGTGGCAGCACTTGGGCCCTAGTTGCAAACAGGATGTTTTGATTTGCATCAAGCACATTAAAAAATACGCCATTCTTATCCGTCCCCAGGATGACACCGGGGTAGGTAGCAAAGTCTTTCCTGATCCCAGCTCTGTTCATCTTGGCTTCTTTTAAAAACACATCAAGCAAGGGTTACTCCAAGCGGAGTCTCCCTTTTTTTCCAAAAATTGGGCCACACAGACACCCACCCCATCAGTGGCAGCACTTGGGCCCTAGTTGCAAACAGGATGTTTTGATTTGCATCAAGCACATTTAAAAATACGCCATTCTTATCCGTCCCCAGGATGACACCGGGGTAGGTAGCAAAGTCTTTGCTGATCCCAGCTCTGTTCATCTTGGCTTCTTTTAAAAACACATCAAGCAAGGGTTACTCCAAGCGGAGTCTCTCTTTTTTTCCAAAAATTGGGCCACACAGACACCCACCCCATCAGTGGCAGCACTTGGGCCCTAGTTGCAAACAGGATGTTTTGATTTGCATCAAGCACATTCAAAAATACGCCATTCTTATCCGTCCCCAGGATGACACCGGGGTAGGTAGCAAAGTCTTTCCTGATCCCAGCTCTGTTCATCTTGGCTTCTTTTAAAAACACATCAAGCAAGGGTTACTCCAAGCGGAGTCTCCCTTTTTTTCCAAAAATTGGGCCACACAGACACCCACCCCATCAGTGGCAGCACTTGGGCCCTAGTTGCAAACAGGATGTTTTGATTTGCATCAAGCACATTCAAAAATACGCCATTCTTATCCGTCCCCAGGATGACACCGGGGTAGGTAGCAAAGTCTTTCCTGATCCCAGCTCTGTTCATCTTGGCTTCTTTTAAAAACACATCAAGCAAGGGTTACTCCAAGCGGAGTCTCCCTTTTTTTTTCCAAAAATTGGGCCACACAGACACCCACCCCATCAGTGGCAGCACTTGGGCCCTAGTTGCAAACAGGATGTTTTGATTTGCATCAAGCACATTAAAAAATACGCCATTCTTATCCGTCCCCAGGATGACACCGGGGTAGGTAGCAAAGTCTTTGCTGATCCCAGCTCTGTTCATCTTGGCTTCTTTTAAAAACACATCAAGCAAGGGTTACTCCAAGCGGAGTCTCCCTTTTTTTTCCAAAAATTGGGCCACACAGACACCCACCCCATCAGTGGCAGCACTTGGGCCCTAGTTGCAAACAGGATGTTTTGATTTGCATCAAGCACATTCAAAAATACGCCATTCTTATCCGTCCCCAGGATGACACCGGGGTAGGTAGCAAAGTCTTTCCTGATCCCAGCTCTGTTCATCTTGGCTTCTTTTAAAAACACATCAAGCAAGGGTTACTCCAAGCGGAGTCTCCCTTTTTTTCCAAAAATTGGGCCACACAGACACCCACCCCATCAGTGGCAGCACTTGGGCCCTAGTTGCAAACAGGATGTTTTGATTTGCATCAAGCACATTCAAAAATACGCCATTCTTATCCGTCCCCAGGATGACACCGGGGTAGGTAGCAAAGTCTTTGCTGATCCCAGCTCTGTTCATCTTGGCTTCTTTTAAAAACACATCAAGCAAGGGTTACTCCAAGCGGAGTCTCCCTTTTTTTCCAAAAATTGGGCCACACAGACACCCACCCCATCAGTGGCAGCACTTGGGCCCTAGTTGCAAACAGGATGTTTTGATTTGCATCAAGCACATTCAAAAATACGCCATTCTTATCCGTCCCCAGGATGACACCGGGGTAGGTAGCAAAGTCTTTGCTGATCCCAGCTCTGTTCATCTTGGCTTCTTTTAAAAACACATCAAGCAAGGGTTACTCCAAGCGGAGTCTCCCTTTTTTTCCAAAAATTGGGCCACACAGACACCCACCCCATCAGTGGCAGCACTTGGGCCCTAGTTGCAAACAGGATGTTTTGATTTGCATCAATCACATTCAAAAATACCCCATAATTAACCGTCCCCAGGATGACACCGGGGTAGGTAGCAAAGTCTTTGCTGATCCCAGCTCTGTTCATCTTGGCTTCTTTTAAAAACACATCAAGCAAGGGTTACTCCAAGCGGAGTCTCCCTTTTTTTCCAAAAATTGGGCCACACAGACACCCACCCCATCAGTGGCAGCACTTGGGCCCTAGTTGCAAACAGGATGTTTTGATTTGCATCAATCACATTCAAAAATACCCCATAATTAACCGTCCCCAGGATGACACCGGGGTAGGTAGCAAAGTCTTTGCTGACCCATGACTTGTTCATCTTGGCTTCTTTTAAAAACAATGTAAGCAAGGGTTACTCCAAGCGGAGTCTCCCTTTTTTCCAAAAATTGGGCCACACAGACACCCACCCCATCAGTGGCAGCACTTGGGCCCTAGTTGCAAACAGGATGTTTTGATTTGCATCAAGCACATTCCAAATCCACAAGCATTTACTCTCCCCAGGATGACACAGGGGTAGTAAATTCCTTCTGGATCCATGACTTGTTCATTTTGACATTTTGATGAACGTCAGTCTGTCCACATTGTCACTGGACAGACGCGTGCGCTTATCTGTCAGCACACACCCAGCAGCACTGAAGACACGTTCAGAGACAACGCTGGCAGCTGGACACGACAAAATCTCCAAGGCGTAACTGGAGAGCTCTGGCCATTTTTCTATGTTTGAAGCCCAAAAGGAGCAAGGCTCCAGTTGCAAAGTCATGGCATCGATGTTCATTTGGAGATACTCCTGTATCATCCTCTCCAGCCGTTGAGTATGTGTCAGACTTGTTGTCTCTGGTGGCCTTGCAAAAGAGGGTCTAAAAAAATTATGAAAAGATTCCATAAAATTGCTGTTACCGGCACCAGATACGGTCCTACTGGTACGGGTAGACTGGTGAAGATGACGAGACCGTCCCATGTTTGTCAAGTTACAACTGGGAGATTCCCTCCCTGCACCTGCACGGTTGTTTGGTGGAAAAGCCGAGCTAAGATCGAGTAACAGCTTCTGCTGATACTCCTGCATACGTGCGTCCCTTTCTATGGCTGGAATTATGTCACAAAATTTGGACTTGTACCGGGGATCTAATAGTGTGGCAATCCAGTAGTCATCATCACTTCTAATTTTGACAATACGACTGTCATGTTGGAGGTAGTGCAACAAAAAGGCACTCATGTGTCTTGCGCAGCCATGCGGACCAAGTCCACGCTGTGTTTGTGGCATAGAGGTGCTACCCGTTCTTTCTTCCTCTGACATCTCCCCCCAACCTCTTTCAACTGAAATTTGACCAAGGTCTCCCTCATCCGCTGAGTCTTCCATGTCCATGGACAGTTCGTCCTCCATTTCTTCATGTTCTCCTGCACCTTGCTCAACATTTCGCCTGCTACTATGCGCCCTTGTCGATCCCTGTTCCCCATGGTCCCATGCCTGCTGCGTTGGTGATGATGAACGTCTGGACCTTGGTGATGTTGTTGTCCCTTGCACATATGAATCCTCCTGTAGTTCCTCCCCTTCATGTTGTCCCACCCCCTGACTCCGAATAGTGTTTAGCGTGTGCTCCAGCATGTAAATGACTGGAATTGTCATGCTGATAATGGCATTGTCAGAGCTAAACATATTCGTCGCCATGTCGAAACTGTGCAGAAGGGTGCATAGGTCCTTGATCTGAGACCACTCCATCAGGGTGATCTGCCCCACCTCTGCATCTCGTTGGCCCAGGCTATACGTCATGACGTATTGCACCAGGGCTCTGCGGTGCTGCCACAGTCGCTGTAACATGTGGAGAGTTGAATTCCAGCGTGTCGCCACATCGCATTTCAGGCGATGAACCGGCAGGCCGAAAGACTTCTGTAGCGATGCAAGTCGCTCAGCTGCGGCGCTTGAACGCCGGAAGTGAGCAGACAGTTTTCGTGCCCTGTTCAGAAGGCCATCTAGGCCGGGATAGTGTGTTAAAAATTGCTGCACGACAAGGTTCAACACGTGAGCCATACAAGGTACGTGTGTCACCTTGCCCAGGCGAAGGGCCGCACCCAGGTTTGCAGCATTGTCGCACACGGCCTTACCAGGCTGCAGGTTGAGTGGAGACAACCATTTATTAAACTCGGACCGCAGAGCTGACCACAACTCCTCAGCTGTGTGACTCTTATTACCAAGACATGTCAAGCTAAAGACCGCCTGATGCCGTTGCGTTCGGCTGCCAGCATAGTAATGAGGCGTGCGTGATTCCTTCTGCGCAGTGAGAACGCTGGTGGCCTGACCAGGCAGGCTTGGGGCGGAGGTGGAGGACCCAGATGAGGTGGAGGATGCAGAAGCTGTGGCGGAACTTGGACAGACAGAGGATTGACACACAAGTCGTGGGGACGGCAAGACTTGTGCAGCAGACCCTTCACCATCTATCACCATAGTTACCCAGTGCCCAGTCAGCGACATGTAACGTCCCTGTCCATGCTTACTGGTCCAAGTATCGGTGGTGAAATGCACCCGTTCACACACAGAGTTTCTCAAGGAAGCGGTGATGTTGTGTGCGACATGCTGGTGTAGCGCGGGCACACCTTTCTTAGAGAAGTAGTGGCGACTAGGCATCTGGTACTGGGGCACAGCGACAGACATAAGGTCTCTAAAATCCTGTGTGTCCACTAGGCGGAAAGGCAGCATTTCGGTAGCCAACAGCTTACAGAGGGATAGAGTCAACCTCTTAGCTTTGTCATGGGTCGGAGGAAGTGGCCTTTTATTTGACCACATCTGAGGGACAGAGATCTGGCTGCTGTGTGTAGACGGTGTTGAGTAGGGTGTCCCTGGAAAAATGCAGGTTTGTGAGGAAAGTGCAGGCGGAGACATGATGTTGCCTTCATCCAACGTTGGTGCTATCGATGTCTGAGAGAGCTGTACACACTCACTTGTTTCCCCTTCCAAACCAACTGACGACCTTACAAGCAAACTGACTGTTGCGGTTACAGTGGTGGAAGTTTTGCGTGGAAAAACAGGTGTGACAGCTGTCCCCACAGTCCTAGAAGATGAAGAGCGCGCGGATGCACTGGAAGGGGCGGGCGGTGGATGGTTCGCTCCGCTAGCCGGCATTGCAGCACGGTGAGCTTCCCACCGGGACTTATGATATTTATTCATGTGACGATTCATGGAAGAAGTTGTCAAACTGCTGAGGTTTTGACCTCTACTAACAGAATCATGACAAATGTTACATATCACATGAGTTGGGCGATCTTTTTCGATGTGAAAAAAGGCCCAGGCTAGGCAAGGCTTAGAGGCCATGCGACCTGTTGATCCACCCCGAATAGTGCTCATAGGCAGAGTGGTGGCTGAGGATGCAGTTGTAGACGTGCTACCAGTGCTCCGACTCTGTCCAGGAAGGCGCAAGGTAACTTCGTCGTCGGTTGCATCCTCCTCCACCGCCTCTGTTGACCTCCTCGAGTGCCTGACTGGGGGTTGACAGTAGGTGGGATCTAGAACGTCATCATCAATTGTTGTGTTCGCACTCCCCTCCCCCTCAGACCGAGCCTCTTCTTGCCCTGACCGAATATTTAAGTTGTCATCCCAATCGGGTATCTGCGTCTCATCTTCATCAGTATGTTCCTCATTGTCTATAACCACAGGTGTTACAGTTTGTGACAAAGGGTCAACATTATGCTCAGAAACTTGGTCCTCACGGCCTGAATCTGAGTCACAAAGGTTCTGGGCATCACTGCAGACCATTTCCTGTTCTGTACTCACTGAAGCTTGGGAGCAGACCTCTGATTCCCAGGCTATAGTGTGACTGAACAGCTCTGCAGACTCAGCCATCTCAGTTCCACCATACTGTGCAGGGCTGATGGAGACTTCAGAGCTGGGAGAAATCAAGTGTGATTGGGATGACAACTCAGAGGAATGGTGTTTTTTGGATGCGGTACTTGAAGTGGCTGAGAGGGCACTTGTTGGACCACTTGAGATCCATTCAAGCATTTTCCTTTTTTGCCCATCATCTACCTTTGTTCCTCTTGTTCGTGTCCGTAAAAAAGGGAGCACATCGGATTGTCCACAATAAGTAGTAGACATCTTACTTTTGCTAGTAGATGGTCTATCTTCAGCAGATGATAATGGAGCTTTGGCACCTTCCCCACTGACAAAACCTTTTTTGCCTTTTCCACCACGCCTCTTCCCCTTTCCACCAGCATCTGTCATTTTGCCACTCATGTTGATTGCGACAAGATTGTGGACTGAAAATGTGGTAGTAAAAATTGAGAGGTGGTGAAGATTGCAGTGGTGGTCTAGCTTTATTAACAGCAGAATAATAAAGAATAAATATCCCTGACAATGTAACTTAGTTATAATTCGTTGGAGTGTGCAACGCAGGCAGACGTGCTGCAAATGTCTTGGCACTAGTGGGACTATAGCAAAGTCCAATAGCCACGTATAGGATGCCACTAGGTACACTGAGTGTGTGCTAGTATAATGGCTTAGTTATAATTAGTTGGAGTGTGCAACGCAGGCAGACGTGCTGCAAATGTCTTGGCACTAGTGGGACTATAGCAAAGTCCAATAGCCACGTATAGGATGCCACTAGGTACACTGAGTGTGTGCTAGTATAATGGCTTAGTTATAATTAGTTGGAGTGTGCAACGCAGGCAGACGTGCTGCAAATGTCTTGGCACTAGTGGGACTATAGCAAAGTCCAATATCCACGTATAGGATGCCACTAGGTTCACTGAGTGTGTGCTAGTATAATGGCTTAGTTATAATTAGTTGGAGTGTGCAACGCAGGCAGATGCGCTCTGCAAATGTCTTGGCACTAGTAGGACTATAGCAAAGTCCAATAGCCACGTATAGGATGCCACTAGGTACACTGAGTGTGTGCTAGTATAATGGCTTAGTTATAATTAGTTGGAGTGTGCAACGCAGGCAGACGTGCTGCAAATGTCTTGGCACTAGTGGGACTATAGCAAAGTCCAATAGCCACGTATAGGATGCCACTAGGTACACTGAGTGTGTGCTAGTATAATGGCTTAGTTATAATTAGTTGGAGTGTGCAACGCAGGCAGACGTGCTGCAAATGTCTTGGCACTAGTGGGACTATAGCAAAGTCCAATAGCCACGTATAGGATGCCACTAGGTACACTGAGTGTGTGCTAGTATAATGGCTTAGTTATAATTAGTTGGAGTGTGCAACGCAGGCAGACGTGCTGCAAATGTCTTGGCACTAGTGGGACTATAGCAAAGTCCAATAGCCACGTATAGGATGCCACTAGGTACACTGAGTGTGTGCTAGTATAATGGCTTAGTTATAATTAGTTGGAGTGTGCAACGCAGGCAGACGTGCTGCAAATGTCTTGGCACTAGTGGGACTATAGCAAAGTCCAATAGCCACGTATAGGATGCCACTAGGTACACTGAGTGTGTGCTAGTATAATGGCTTAGTTATAATTAGTTGGAGTGTGCAACGCAGGCAGACGTGCTGCAAATGTCTTGGCACTAGTGGGACTATAGCAAAGTCCAATAGCCACGTATAGGATGCCACTAGGTACACTGAGTGTGTGCTAGTATAATGGCTTAGTTATAATTAGTTGGAGTGTGCAACGCAGGCAGACGTGCTGCAAATGTCTTGGCACTAGTGGGACTATAGCAAAGTCCAATAGCCACGTATAGGATGCCACTAGGTACACTGAGTGTGTGCTAGTATAATGGCTTAGTTATAATTAGTTGGAGTGTGCAACGCAGGCAGACGTGCTGCAAATGTCTTGGCACTAGTGGGACTATAGCAAAGTCCAATAGCCACGTATAGGATGCCACTAGGTACACTGAGTGTGTGCTAGTATAATGGCTTAGTTATAATTAGTTGGAGTGTGCAACGCAGGCAGACGTGCTGCAAATGTCTTGGCACTAGTGGGACTATAGCAAAGTCCAATAGCCACGTATAGGATGCCACTAGGTACACTGAGTGTGTGCTAGTATAATGGCTTAGTTATAATTAGTTGGAGTGTGCAACGCAGGCAGACGTGCTGCAAATGTCTTGGCACTAGTGGGACTATAGCAAAGTCCAATAGCCACGTATAGGATGCCACTAGGTACACTGAGTGTGTGCTAGTATAATGGCTTAGTTATAATTAGTTGGAGTGTGCAACGCAGGCAGATGTGCTGCAAATGTCTTGGCACTAGTGGGACTATAGCAAAGTCCAATAGCCACGTATAGGATGCCACTAAATACACTGAGTGTGTGCTAGTATAATGGCTTAGTTATAATTAGTTGGAGTGTGCAACGCAGGCAGACGTGCTGCAAATGTCTTGGCACTAGTGGGACTATAGCAAAGTCAAATAGCCACGTATAGGATGCCACTAGGTACACTGAGTGTGTGCTAGTATAATGGCTTAGTTATAATTAGTTGGAGTGTGCAACGCAGGCAGACGTGCTGCAAATGTCTTGGCACTAGTGGGACTATAGCAAAGTCCAATAGCCACGTATAGGATGCCACTAGGTACACTGAGTGTGTGCTAGTATAATGGCTTAGTTATAATTAGTTGGAGTGTGCAACGCAGGCAGACGTGCTGCAAATGTCTTGGCACTAGTGGGACTATAGCAAAGTCCAATAGCCACGTATAGGATGCCACTAGGTACACTGAGTGTGTGCTAGTATAATGGCTTAGTTATAATTAGTTGGAGTGTGCAACGCAGGCAGACGTGCTGCAAATGTCTTGGCACTAGTGGGACTATAGCAAAGTCCAATAGCCACGTATAGGATGCCACTAGGTACACTGAGTGTGTGCTAGTATAATGGCTTAGTTATAATTAGTTGGAGTGTGCAACGCAGGCAGACGTGCTGCAAATGTCTTGGCACTAGTGGGACTATAGCAAAGTCCAATAGCCACGTATAGGATGCCACTAGGTACACTGAGTGTGTGCTAGTATAATGGCTTAGTTATAATTAGTTGGAGTGTGCAACGCAGGCAGACGTGCTGCAAATGTCTTGGCACTAGTGGGACTATAGCAAAGTCCAATAGCCACGTATAGGATGCCACTAGGTTCACTGAGTGTGTGCTAGTATAATGGCTTAGTTATAATTAGTTGGAGTGTGCAACGCAGGCAGATGCGCTCTGCAAATGTCTTGGCACTAGTAGGACTATAGCAAAGTCCAATAGCCACGTATAGGATGCCACTAAAAAACACTTAGTGTGTGCAAGTATAATGGCTTAGTTATAATTAGTTGGAGTGTGCAACGCAGGCAGATGCGCTCTGCAAATGTCTTGGCACTAGTGGGACTATAGCAAAGTCCAATAGCCACGTATAGGATGCCACTAGGTACACTGAGTGTTTGCTAGTAAAATTGCTTAGTTTAAAAAACTTGGAGTGTGCAATGCAGGCAGATGTGCTCTGCTAATGTCTTTGCACTAGTGGGACTATAGCAAAGTCCAATAGCCACGTATAGGATGCCACTAGGTACACTGAGTGTGTGCTAGTATAATGGCTTAGTTATAATTCGTTGGAGTGTGCAACGCAGGCAGATGCGCTCTGCAAATGTGTTGGCACTAGTGGGACTATAGCAAAGTCCAATAGCCACGTATAGGATGCCACTAGGTACACTGAGTGTTTGCTAGTAAAATTGCTTAGTTTAAAAAAGTTGTAGTGTGCAATGCAGGCAGACGTGCTCTGCAAATGTCTTTGCACTAGTGGGACTATAGCAAAGTCCAATAGCCACGTATAGGATGCCACTAGGTACACTGAATGTTTGCTAGTATAATGGCTTACTTAGAATGAGTTGGAGTGTGCAGAGGACAAGAGGGTACAGTGGCAGGATTGTGGTGCTCTGGGTAGAGGAATGGAAGCCTGCCTTTCTATTCCCTCCTAATGGTGAAATGCAGGGAGGAAATCCCTGACCTGGGCTACACAGACGCTGTTGCTGTTTGCAGGACCTGTCACTTATGGCTCTCTGACCCTGCCGCTTTGAGCCCTTAAAAGGACTGCTAGAATGTGCTCTCCCTAAGCTGTCTAACGCTGTGTATGCAGCGCATACAGCTGTATCGGCTATAGGACTCAGGAGGACGGAGCTGCGACACTGATGTCTGACACCAAAGACGCAGAAGGCAGATAATGGCGTTCGTGAAGAAAATGTCCGGTTTTATAATGCAGGGACATGTGACATGCAGATCCTATCACACATGCCGTTGCTTCTCTGGCTCAAAGTCCACTTAGGTGTGTGTGTGTCTGTGATTGGCTGACATGCTGGCCCGCCCCACAAGACGCGCGCGCTTAGGGAAGGAAGACAAGAAAAAAAAAAAAAATGGCGATCGCCATTATAGAAACAGCAGTGATCTGAAGGCGCTGTTCACGCACACTATACACTGAAATGTGATAATAGTTTGATTCACAGAGTGACTTACACTATTACAGCAGAAACCAAGCTAGGATTTAGCTGTTTTTTGGCTGCTAGAACCGTTCTCGAACGTTTCTAGAACTATCGAGCTTTTGCAAAAAGCTCGAGTTCTAGTTCGATCTAGAACATGCCCCAAAATCACTTGAGCCGCGAACTGGAGAACCACGAACCACGAACCGCGCTCAACTCTATTCGTGACGCACATCCGGCGTCGTTAGCGACGTCGTTGCGTGTGATACCTATGAGTGGGTGTTAACAATCAAATATACTCAATTAATCGTTTATCGTTGACACGTCGTTCATTTTCAAAAAATGGTTGCTGGTTCTGGACGCAGGTTGTTCGTCATTCCTGAGGCAACACACATCGCCACGTGTGACACCCCGGGAACAACGAATAGCAGCGTTCCTGCGTCCTCCGGCAACGAGGTGGGTGTGTCATTAATGCCGCTTGTCTCCGCCCCTCCGCTTCTATTGGCGGGCCGCTGTGTGACGTCACTGTGACGGCGCACGAACCTCCCCCTTAATAAAGAGGTTGCACGCCGCCCACAGCGACGTCGCTAGGAAGGTAAGTACGTTTTACGCTTCCTAGCGATATTGTGCGCCACGGGCAGCGATTTGCCCGTGACGCACAAACCACGGGGCGCGTGCTTTCATGAGCGACATCGCTAGCAATGTTGCTGCGTGTAAAGCAGCCTTTAGAATGGAAGGAGCAATATTTAAATTTTGAAAAGCAAATTTGGCCCTATTTAGAATAGATTGTCATATTTGCAGATGATTTTTTGTAGTTTAAGAACAACAGAAAAACCCCATAAATGTTTTTTGTTTTTTTTTTAAATTATATCCTGTAATATATTTATCCAGGGAGGTAGTAAATAGTTTGATACAACCATTTTTTTGTGCTGTTGATGCAGCACATGCATGTGCCTATAATAGATGGTGCACCATTTGGTCTTCAGGGTAATCTGATGGAATTCCAAGTCCAAAAGTTCAAAGCTTTCAGAGACATTGAGCTACCAAACAGTCATTATTACTCACAGAGGGAGACATGCCCCTAAAAACACATTTGCTGATTATAAAACTTTGTCTTTCAATTGCGTATATTGTAGCAGAAAGAATAATCTTTACTGCAGTGAAGGGCAAAATGTTCAAAGTGTGGAGAAAAATGTAGCTATGTGGCAAAGCTGAGCTTGTTCCAAAGATGTAAGAACACCAGCATGGCGAGAATGGCACGTTTATCTTTCAAAGAAACTGGTCATACAATGGCTTTCTAGTCCCAACAATCTCTATATGAAGGAAGAATGTGCCATGCGACGTGGTACACCATAACAGGCAGATGCCTGCCAAGGTAGGAATCACTATGTGCACAGAACAACCAATCCTCTACAGAATTCTGAAAGTATTGTCCTGTAGAGGAGGTTTGGCAAGAATCATAAGGAGATGCTCATTGTTCCTGCGGTGTCACACATAGCTATGTGTGCTGCTGCAGGAACGGCGAACAACATCGTACCTGCAGCAGCAACGATATTAAGGAAATGAATGACGTGTCAACGAGCAACGATTTTTCACGTTTTTGCGCTCGTTGATCGTCGCTCATTGGTGTCACACGCTGTGATGTCGCTAACGGCGCCGTATGTGCGTCACTAACAACATGACCCCGACGATATATCGTTAGCAATGTCGCAGCGTGTAAAGCACTGTATAGTCATAAGAACAATCAAATTAAGATAAATGGTCAAAAATGTTCGTGCGAGTGATCAAGTACTGGAGTTCTCAGATGACCTGACTGTTCAAGAGCATTTGTGGGGGGTAACATTCTAAAGTTCGCAGACATTAGCATGAGAATTTTTCTGAATAATAGTTTGGTATGTGAGTGATCAAGTCCTGGAATTATTTGTAAAATGGGTAAAATGTGTTTTACTGATGAAAATATTCTCTTTATTACTAGTCCAATAAAAATTACTCTCTCTACTGGAGCCCACCAAGTAGAAATTATAAAAGTAAATTACTTGAAAAAGAAAAAAAAGACCATACCACACAATTTGGTGTGATTTATCAGAATTAATAATTGTGGAGTGTGTGGTAGGTTTCAAAACAGGGGGAAATGTAAAGGCTGTTTTGGGATGGGCACATGGGGCAGTAGTACTGGAAATTGCTCCTTCTGCCATGCGTTCTACAACCATGACATCTTTTTTTGGGATCCCTTTGGGTGGTAGTGGAAAGGACTGGGTGAATGAAATTGCACTTGGACAGTCTCCAGATATCCTTGGACTCGAAGGCTACTCCGGTGCCGTCGAGTCAAAAAGGAGACACTCAATAATTTTCTTCTGGTATTGGAGGAGAATGAGTAAGCCTTTCGACTTTTTATAAAGGACAAAACTGTTGTAGGTAGCAATCTGTAGGATGTAGAGTGCTACCTTTTTGTACCAGGCAATTGTCTTTCACTTGACCAGATAAGGCTGAAGCACCTGGTCCAACAGGTCAATGCCACTCATAAATTTATTATAGTCCATTATGCAGACTGTTTTCTACTTTTCTGTGGTGGCTATCATGTATCTGACCATCACAGTGGTATCCACATGCAGGGTGGTAAGCATTCCTACGTCCTTGCGGTCATTCCAAGAAGGTGACCCCTTGCCAGTGAACATGACATACCCTTCTCCAAAAGTACAGATACTGTGACTGTAAGCAACCTCTGTTTTTCTAATTGTCCCACAGGCACCTGTATTTGAAGCGTGGAGGGATTTACAGTGATTTGCGAAAATATTCAGCCCCCTTGAATTTGTCAACCTTTACACACATTTCAGGCTTCAAACATAAAGATAAAAAATGTTAAATTAATGGTGAAGAATCAATAACAAGTGGGATACAATTGTGAAGTTGAACAAAATTCTTTGCTTATTTTAAACCTTTTGTTAAAATAAATAACTGAAAATTGGGGTGTGCAATATAATTCGTCCCCTTTACTTTCAGTGCAGCAAACTCACTCCAGAAGTTCATTGAGGATCTCTGAATGATCCAATGTTGTCCTAATTGACTGATGATGATAAATATAAGCCACCTCTGTGTAATCAAGTCTCTGTATAAATGCACCTGCTTTGAAAGTCTGAGTGTTCTGTATAAAGCACAGATAGCCTCATGAAGACCAAGGAACACAACAAGCAGGTCCGTGATACTGTTGTGGAGACGTTTAAAGCTGGATTTAGTTACAAAAAGATTTCCAAAACTTTAAACATCTCAAGGAACACTGTGCAAGTGATCATATTGAAATGGAAGGAGTATCATACCGCTGCAGATCTACCAAGACCCGACCGTCCATCCAAACTTTCATCTCAAAGAAGGAGAAGACTGATCAGAGAGGCAGCCAAGAGGCCCATGATTACTCTGGATGAACTGCAGAGATCTACAGCTGAGGTGGGAGAGTCAGTCCATAGGACAACAACCAGTCGTACACTTCACAAATCTGGCCTTTATGGAAGAGTGGCAAGAAGAAAGCCATTTCTCAAAGATATCCATAGAAGTGTCATTTACAGTTTGCCACAAGACACCTGGGAGACACACCAAACATGTGGAAGAAGGTGCTCTGGTCAGATGAAACCAAAATCAAACTTTTTGGGAACAATGCCAAAAGATATGTTTGGCGTAAAAGCAACACAGCTCATCACCCTGAACACACCATCTCCACTGTCAAACATGGTGGTGGCAGCATCATGGTTTGGGTCTGCTTTTCTTCAGCAGGGGCAGGGAAGATGGTTAAAATTGATGGGAAGATGGGTGGAGTCAAATACAGGACCATTCTTGAAGAAAACCTGTTGGAGTCTGCAAAAGACCTGAGACTGGGACGGAGATTTGTCTTCCACAAGACAATGATCCCAAACAAAAAGCAAAATCTACAATGGAATGGTTCACAAATAAACGTATCCAGGTGTTAGAATGGCCAAGTCAAAGTCCAGACCTGAATTTAATAGAGAATCTGTGGAAAGAGCTGAAAATTGCTGTTCACAAACACTCTCCATCCAACCTCACTGAGCTCGAACTGTTTTCACAGGAAGAATGGGCAAGAATTTCAGTCTCTTGATGTGCAAAACTGATAGAGACATGCACCAAGCGACTTGCAGCTGTAATCGCAGCAAAAGGTGGCTCTACAAAGTATTAACTTAAAGGGAGTGAATAATAGTGCAATTTTCAATTTTTTATTTTTTAAAAATGTTTAAAATAAACAATAAATTTTGCTCAACTTCACAATTGTGTCCCACTTGTTGTTGATTCTTCACTATTAATTTAACATTTTTCATCTTTATGTTTGAAGCCTGAAATGTGGGTAAAGGTTGACAAATTCAAGGGGGCCAAAAACTTTCGCAAGGCACTGTATATATGGGGGATACTGGTATAATAATTATTGTAAGAAAAAAGGTATACCAAACACGGGATCACCACAACTATATGTTACATAGAAATATTATTTTATTGCACACAAAAACAACACATGTCTCCCATCAGGAGTGTCGGACACACAAGGATTCGATTAAAAACACTTAAAAAATGCCCATGGCATAATAAACCAACACATTGGGAAACATTAATATCAATGTTATTATACAAAATACAGATTGCTTCTCCCCATGTACAATAAGTACACCTATATTTTAAAGATGATACATTGGCCTTGTACCGTTTTATATATTAAGTACCACAGTTAGTCCTATTGTATCACAGACCAAAACAAGCCCACTATCTATAGCCTGTATAGGGTCCCTAGGGAACTGCCTAAGGTCCTTGTGAGATGCTGTAGAAAGACCCAGTATCAATCAAAAGATCTTACACACTATCACAGACTGTATAGGTCTGTCTTTATCAGCACTAATATCAGACGGCCATTAATACATCACTAGCGATGTGTCACACTAAGTCACAATGCCCACAGTTTATGAAGAGGATAACTATGCTTTGAATGACGCAATATAGAACTATGGAGTTCTGCACAATCTGCTACTTAGTCACTCAGGACAGTCCAATGCCTTATGCTGATACATAGCATTCAGCCATGCCAATCTATACTCACTGTCCGTGACACATCGCTAGGATGAGGAGAGCCATACAGATATAGGTGACATAAGGAGAGAAGTTTCCTAATGCGATGACCCCACGCGTATCGCCACATCTAAGGGTGGCTTCCTCAGGGGAAAAAGAAGAGCTGTGTAATGCCTCCTCGTGTGTCCTATTTAAGGAAGTGTATTCACACTCACCAATGATGCAGCTGGAGTACCTCGTGCATCGGCAGCGTTCCGATGGCCGTCGCCATCTTGCCTGAGTCACGTGATGCCCTGAAGGTTCTGCCCTCAGACTCCTTCTGCGCATGCGCACCCCGTCAGAGCGGACGGCTCTCAGAAATCATGCTCACATGCCGTTAAGGCTGTGTACTATGGATATGTATTATATTACTATGCTCCAATATCGCAATCATTATTTACACAGATTTAGACAGCGCTTAGCAAAGCCGATCGTTATCACATGACAGAGAGAACCACCCCGATCTCATATTGCGCATGCGCAGGTTATTGATGCTTATAACGCTACCAGACTGCGCTCATACCTGGCGCGTTACACTAAGGATACCTCCCATCAGCACACAATATATGTACACCCTGAGTATCTAACACACATGTAAGCTCATAGTATATAAGCGCGGGAGGTCCAAATCTGGTTCCTCTATACGTGCAGCTGCTTCTGCACCTGTCATACGTTCACATCCTCAAGCTTGGGGTACATGATACAAGATCTCATTAACCCTTTGAGAGGTATGCTTGGAGAAAGGTAGAGTACACCCTGTTCCCAAAACAAAGTTTAGTTATTAGTCATTTACATCTTGGAGCAGTATAAAACTCACGTAGTTGGTTGGTATAGGTATATCGATGATATACTGCTTTTTTGGTCAGGAACTCTGGAGCAGTGTGAATCCTTTATTGCCACACTGAATGATAATGTCTTGAACATTAGGTTAACATCTAACATTTCTACAGAGACAGTAGAGTTCCTTGACCTTCAGATCACAAAGGCAGAGGGTACTATATGCACGTCTCTATACCGAAAACCAACAGCGACAAATAGCCTGTTACACTACAGCAGTTTCCATCCCATGTATGTTAAGAATGGCATCCCCAAAGGACAGTTCATGAGGGTAAAAAGAAATTGCAGCGAAAACGTAGATTTTGAGGCGCATGCCCTTGATCTGTCCAACAGATTTCACAAAAGGGGATATCCGAAGAAAGTGGTTTCTGGAGCTCTTCAAACCTGCAAGACTATGGAACGGCAAGCCCTACTGCAATCAAAAATACGGAAAAAACAGGCGGCAGTGAGTATTATTACGCCCTATAATAATCAATGGCAGGACCTTTATGGTATACTCCAGACTAACTGGGATATCCTGCGAAGTGATAAGAAGTTGATTCCCTTTCTAGGTGAGAAACCCAGACTCGTGGCGAGGAAAGCCCAGAATCTACGTGGCATACTTTCCAGCAGCCACTTTATTCGACCAAAACAGAGTCTGGGATCAGGTGTGAAGTTAAGAGGAACTTTTCCTTGTGGAGCATGTACAGTGTGTCCGTACATGGTGGCGGCTGATCATATTTCTCTACCGATTGCTCCTAGGCGAATCACTTCTGAGGCGTATTACAACTGCCGGACCAGGAATGCAGTTTATGTCCTTATCTGCAGCTGCCCTAAAGTGTACGTTGGTGAAACCACGCAAGAGGTAAGAAGGAGAGTACAGCAACACTTTTCGAGCATCAATACGGCTAGTGCAGACCTTAAGAAGGGGAAAACGCTTACTTCGGTGGCGGCGCACTTTCTTACTCATCATGGGGGGCGATATGGTACAATGAAGGTCATCGTTGTTGACTCGATAAAACAGAACCTCAGAGGTGGGAATTGTACCAAAGAGCTCTTACAGAAGGAATCTCGATGGATATATACCCTTAATAGCTTGGCACCACATGGGTTGAATGAGGAGCTACTGTATACCGGGTTCTATAATATTATTTGAAACTGTGGGGTTGCGTAAATTCTCTCAACTTATCCGTCTCCTTCTTTTTAGCCCTCTGTACCAGTCAAGGAGAATGATTGCGAACAAATGGAGAAGTAAGAGGACCATTCAAGATAAAAAATTAAAAATTTAAAAATGAAAAATGTCGAATGGAAAACGGGATATGAACTGTGGAGTCAAGAAGATACTAGGTAGATTTGCTCTCTTCGGCTCGTTGGTTTTGGCCAGCCTTTTTCTATATTGGGCATCATTGGGCCTGGCGAAGTGGAGGATCCAAAATACGGTGGCGGGATCTGAAGAATAAGAACTGGAATATAACATTGTATGAAATAAAGGATGTAAGAAGGATTCTGGTCTTCAATGCGATGCCATGAAGAAGAGCGGACTTCAACTGGGGACTCGGGACCAAGTGCAGTACTTCCTTGTCCGTATGTTCCATGGACTGTGACCGTTGAAATTAGATTTGTTTGGTTTTTGAACATACTACTGAATGTAAATCAATCTTTGAACAGTAGAAGGTTTGATGACTGGATATTTATCCCCTGAGCCGCTATCAATTTTCCCTGATAGGGATGTGATTGCATCCAGTTACGCGTACGGAGCCTAGAGCTCGGGTTACGAATGTGCTTCTTAGGGGCTCAATATGCAGTATTTGGTGTGGTGGGCTGTATACTAGGTAGGAGGGCCTCGGTACGTGCTCAATGTTGTATAATACAAGAATGTCTGATGTTACAGTGTACTTGCACTTTTTGGTGATGGTATATGACTAAAATCTGTTTTGAAATGGGGCAGAATTCAATATTTTCCTGAATATATTTATTATTTTTTAAGGTGTGATGAGATCAGGTACTATGTACCACATGCTTGAGGATGGGGTTACATGACAGGGCGGGTTCATCTGCGTACAGGGCTTGAATATGCAGCAATTGGTGTGGTATGGCGTGTACGGACTAGGAAAGGCCTTTGTACCCACTCAATGCTGCAATATAGGAGTGTCTGATGCATTGGTCTTGTACCTCTTATAAATAACTAATAACTAAACTTTGTTTGAGAACAGGGTGTACTCTATCAGGTTTAGCTCCTCTCAAGGTTCTGATATGCAGCAATTGGTGTGGTATGCCATGTACCGACTAGAAAAGGTCTCTGTACCTACTCAATGCTACAATATAAGAGTGTCTGGTACATCGGCCTTGTACCTCTTGTAAATGACTAATAACTAAACTTTGTTTTGGGAACAGGGTGTACTCTACCTTTCTCCAAGCATACCTCTCAAAGGGTTAATGAGATCTTGTATCATGTACCCCAAGCTTGAGGATGTGAACGTATGACAGGTGCAGAAGCAGCTGCACGTATAGAGGAACCAGATTTGGACCTCCCGCGCTTATATACTATGAGCTTACATGTGTGTTAGATACTCAGGGTGTACATATATTGTGTGCTGATGGGAGGTATCCTTAGTGTAACGCGCCAGGTATGAGCGCAGTCTGGTAGCGTTATAAGCATCAATAACCTGCGCATGCGCAATATGAGATCGGGGTGGTTCTCTCTGTCATGTGATAACGATCGGCTTTGCTAAGCGCTGTCTAAATCTGTGTAAATAATGATTGCGATATTGGAGCATAGTAATATAATACATATCCATTGTACACAGCCTTAACGGCATGTGAGCATGATTTCTGAGAGCCGTCCGCTCTGACGGGGTGCGCATGCGCAGAAGGAGTCTGAGGGCAGAACCTTCAGGGCATCACGTGACTCAGGCAAGATGGCGACGGCCATCGGAACGCTGCCGATGCACGAGGTACTCCAGCTGCATCATTGGTGAGTGTGAATACACTTCCTTAAATAGGACACACGAGGAGGCATTACACAGCTCTTCTTTTTCCCCTGAGGAAGCCACCCTTAGAGGTGGCGATACGCGTGGGGTCATCGCATTGGGAAACTTCTCTCCTTATGTCACCTATATCTGTATGGCTCTCCTCATCCTAGCGATGTGTCACGGACAGTGAGTATAGATTGGCATGGCTGAATGCTATGTATCAGCATAAGGCATTGGACTGTCCTGAGTGACTAAGTAGCAGATTGTGCAGAACTCCATAGTTCTATATTGCGTCATTCAAAGCATAGTTATCCTCTTCATAAACTGTGGGCATTGTGACTTAGTGTGACACATCGCTAGTGATGTATAAATGGCCGTCTGATATTAGTGCTGATAAAGACAGACCTATACAGTCTGTGATAGTGTGTAAGATCTTTTGATTGATGCTGGGTCTTTCTACAGCATCTCACAAGGACCTTAGGCAGTTCCCTAGGGACCCTCTACAGGCTATAGATAGTGGGCTTGTTTTGGTCTGTGATACAATAGGACTAACTGTGGTACTTAATATATAAAACGGTACAAGGCCAATGTATCATCTTTAAAATATAGGTGTACTTATTGTACATGGGGAGAAGCAATCTGTATTTTGTATAATAACATTGATATTAATGTTTCCCAATGTGTTGGTTTATTATGCCATGGGCATTTTTTAAGTGTTTTTAATCGAATCCTTGTGTGTCCGACACTCCTGATGGGAGACATGTGTTGTTTTTGTGTGCAATAAAATAATATTTCTATGTAACATATAGTTGTGGTGATCCCGTGTTTGGTATACCTTTTTTCTTACATTTGCGTAGTTTTGTATACCTGGAGATCCCACGGGTTGGTGCCCTTCCCCCCCCTTCTTTGTGTATAATAATTATTGTTGTACACTTGGTACCCTTTCTCAAAAAATGGGGTCATTAGCTCCCAGACAATTTTACCAGAGATGCCAATTGTTTGGGGGCAGTTTGGAGGGTTCATTTAGTGGTCCCTACCTTCATAAATGAGAAAGATACAATGTACCTGCTTGTGCTTGCACACTTTTTATCATTTTATTCCATATTTGTCAAGCCTGGAGGGGATGAATTGGCGGAATGACAGACGGCCCTTGAAACTTATCAAGGACTCATCTATGGAAACATTTTGGTCAGGGGTATAGGAATTTAGGAAAGAATCTTATAGTAGGTAAATTTGGGATGTCAATTTGTGAATTTTGGGTCATTTATTGGGGGTCCTTGGCAACTGTTGCTAAAATGGAGGAATCGTAAAAGGGTCTCATATCAGGTTTGGGTAATGATGGTTGCAAATACAGGGGTGCTGTGGTCAGTTTTTGTTGCCCAGTAGAACTGGGTTTTTGAATAACCCCATGTTTAGGGTAATGCCCAAAAATATTCTTTGTTCGGGGACATTTATGGGGATTTGTGGGGATCTAGGAATGGGAATGGATGGAGTTGGAATTTTGGGATATATGTTGATGGGCATATACATTGAATTGATGGGCAATTAATTGGAGGACTTCTGTGGTAACAGAAATTTGGAAAAAATCAAAGAGGGGTAAAATTTGTGACTTCTGCATTTATACTGCGGGTTACTAAAAGTGTCGGAATTTAAGGGGAAAAGGACGGGTCAGGATACCACAATGGGTGGGGAAGAGCACTACTTGGACCTTCATCTGACTTTTCAGCAGTGATGATGACCGACTCCACCGTTGATCCCCAGTCATCACTGTCTGAAAATGGATCGATTTAAGAGACAAGCTCCGTATCCGACCTAGAACTACCAGAGGCAAGCAGAGGCTTGCCACTGCTTGATACTTAATCAAACATCAGGGTGTTCAGATACGCTCGATATTAAGGGAAGTTAATACATGATGGGCAACATTATTACTTATTGAAGGTGAAGCAACACATATGTCATTATAGGATTTAAAAATTACCAGGGCCCAGACATCTGACCAAAATGCCAGGGGTGGCAAATGGGGGGTGGGCAGGTCCAAATCTTGCGCTGGGGCCCATCAAACTCCAGTTATGCCACTGATGTGGAGGAACCTTATACAGTGTAGGGGGGGGCATTATACAGTCTGCCAGCTAATGTGGGGGCCATTTTATAGTGTGAAAGCTAATGTGGGGCCATTATACAGTGCAAGAGCTAATGTGGAGGCTCTTATACAGTGTGAGAGCTAATATGGGAGCCAATATACAGGGTGGGGGCTACTGTGGGGGGCTGTGATAAACTGTGGGGACTACTTGAGGGGCCATTATACCACTTTAGGGGCTACCTTTGGGGCCTCATACAGTTTGGGAGCTACTATGGAGACAGTATTCAATGTGGTGACTAACTTGAAGATCTATAAACAGTGTGTAGTGGCTATTATGCAGTGTGGGGGCCATAATACAGTGTGGGGACCATTGTTTTCGGGAAGCTGTGAATCCATTCTACTATTTATAGGGGAGGTATAGGGACATCATATTGTGTATGGGGGATCTGTACATGGGGGAACTCAGAGGACATTATTAAATGTTAAGTAGGCACTTAAAAATCTTTATTGTTATAGGGACACTCAGGGTATTGTGAAAGTTAAAGGTCATCGGGCATTATTACTTTCTAATTACACTTTTCTAGGGCACTTTACCCAGGGCATTAATATTTTCTAAGGGGTAATTTTATCATCTAGAGAGCACAAAGGAGTCATTATTACCATGTAAGGGTCATAGTGGGGGTATTAATATATGGTGCAGTAAGAGAGAACTGTTTTTGTACCACAGCAGATGGAGGAGTTTGTGCAGGTTGGGAATAGATGGAGACGGAGCTTGAGATGTGAGAAGCCAAAAGTGTTTTTGCTGTAATTTTTGTTGACGTATCTTGGCTGGAAAACCAGGAAGAATGTCAACTGTAAGCCCCCATCTACAACTTTACTGTAATCTCTTGTATATTCTGCAAGACTCTCATCTACCACTATATGATCCCCTTATAGCAGTAATATCGGTGTTGACCTTTGTAAAGAGATTTATTTCCAGTATCAGACCTGTCATGTGCTGAGGTTCCTCTGTATCCATGATTAGGCTGCACCATGGTAGATGTTTCCACAGTTACCTCATTAGGATCCCACCCAAATGTTTTGCCCTCCTCCCTCACCCCCGCTAAGCTGAACCCCTAGCTATGCTTCTGTGGTTGGGGCAATGGCAGTGATGGCAGCAATCTGAGCATGGGCAAATTTTAAAGTGAGAATCATATTGGAGGCAAAGAGTTTAGGCTGTTTCCCACAGAGAGTCAACTAAGCTGAATCATGAAAGACAATGATGATGATTCTGTATAGGAAATACATAGTTACCAGAAAGTGAAGCTGAGGAGGGGATGTTATCGGGAGGGGGAGGGGATGTTTTTCCTCGTCAATACACAGCAAAGCCAATTTTCAGCTAAAAAACCCTCTAGGGAAAAATCTGCTTGTTGTGCGTTTAGATTTGGAGCAGGTAATGCTGCATATGCTGTTAGTAGAAGACTGTCAGCAACGTCTGGTTGCGGTTGTGGCAAGTCATATGTGCAGGCATCTCTTGTATAAAATTAATTTTGCACAATGCTGCCAGAAGATACTCTGGCAGTCTTCAGGCTCTACAGGAGGAAAATAAGCCATGGTCAACTCATATACAATATTAAATATGGCTCTCCATCAGCACATGAAGCTACATCACCTGCTTATTTGATAAAACCAACCTGACCAGCGATTAGAACAATCCTCTACTTAACCTCCTCCCTCTTCTCTTCACTCTCATCCTTCTGTCAACTAGGTCAAATTTTCAAGTACTACTTGTTTGGTGTCATCAAAAAACATGCATGCACCCTCAGTCATTTACTGAATTGCAGAATGATCTCTCACCTGGTCAAGCTACTGATGGTACAATTACTGCTACACCACCTTTTGGAGTTAGCTGCTTTAAAAAAAAAAAAAAGATGGCATGTGCTATATCTCACTGGAAAATATGCAGCTGACATTATTTATCTAGTAAAGCAGATCCCACTATGTGCAAAAGGATGTAGGCTGCTCTTTTCAATTGTCTTGGAGTTCCAAAGTTCACTGTACTGTACATAAACACTTGTATGACCAACTATAAGCAGGGAGAGTGCAAGAGTTCGACAACACACTCGGTGAACAGTTTGAGCAACAGTAAAGGATTAATGCAAGTGGGACAGCTAGTAAAGCCTCTTTGACAAAGAACTATGTCTGTTTCTATTGCTAGGCAGCATTCTACAACTTCTCCGGATCCTACTTAACAGACATGACTCAACCCCAAGCCGCTAAAGGGCAAAGTGTTGATTCTACACACTGACCACATTATTTTCATTTATGCAAGGTAAATCACTGCCAAGTAGTTTTACAAATTGAAGCCATGGGGGACTAAAACCCTACAGCAAATGAGTTAGTGGTGTACATCACGCAGCGACTTTCATGCTGGCTGTCTCCTTATGAAGTAACTGATTTATAGCATCACAATTCACCGGAATTTAAAAGATGCATATGTTGCAACATCTGTGTAAGCAGTGTAAAGTAGTGAAAGGCTATATCAGCAATTAAACTAGAGCTTGGGTTACTATGAGGTCCACCAATGGAAGCGGACGATGAATGCATGTAACCTACTGAAGCTATGAAGAGGCTTTAAGGTTTGCCTCTGGAGACACCTGTGGAATCAGTTATGTAACCAACCTAATTTTTATCCTGGAAAAAATACTCACTAGAACGCAAGATGGGCTGAAGGAAGAACAGCAACTTGGACATTTTATTGGCAATATTGTGACTGTTTAAGGTCCCTTGAGGTCTACGGTACATGCAGCAAGATGTGGAGGAGAAGGAGGAAGAGATGACTTAGCAGAAGACGGATGTGGAGGGCGTGATTAAGTTGGCACAAGCAGCAGATGAGACTGGCCATAACATCAAACTGTTGCAGGGGGGTTATAAAATTGAACCATCGACTACCTCAAGCTATATGCTAGAATGCTTGAGGCATGACAGCATATTGATACTAACGAGCAAAGTGATCATCATTACAAGGCGAAGATTGTAAACTCCTGCTATTCAATGAAAATAGGGGACTTTTTTTCCGGCATTTGAAAGGGAGTCAAAATTTGTGTATTACTACTACAATAGGAATCACCTGCTCAGTGGAACTTTCAAGAAGGAGATGCCTAGCATTTGGAAAAAAAAACCTCACTAAAATCATCATACCTGTGCAAGCATTAAAGGGAAGCTGAATTGCCAGCAGCAATGGTCTGTGACTGCTCTGTCCCAGGGAAGAACAACACTAGTCATAACAGGTAGGTAAGCAGCATCTACCTGCCTGTTAGTGCTAAGGCTTATTTTTTTGAAGTCCTGGATATACCCTTTAGGCCTCTTTCACACGTTCGTGAAAATCACGCACGTTTTTCACGGACGTGTCAAAGGTGCGTATTGCCCTCGGTGAGCAGTGTGTATGATACACGTGTGTTCTCCGTGTGTTATCCGTGATAACACACGGAGAACGAGAACTTTCTGCTCACCTGTCCCTGGCGTTGCTGTCCATGGTGTTGATCTGAGGTCTCCGGTCCTGCTGACTCCCCACTGCTGCTGCTTCCGGCCGCAATGAAGTGAATATTCAATGAGCATAATGAACGGCGGTCGGAAGCAAGTGACAGCAGCCGCAGAGACAGCAGGGCTGGAGAAGGTGAGTAAAGTTTTGTTTTTCTCTCACAGACACGTCTTTTCTCCGGTGCGTGTCACACGGAACACATCCGTGTGGTCCGTTTGCATTACGTGTGACACGTTTGCTTTCTGTGTGACACCTGTGATGCCAGGGATAAAACGGACATGTGACATGTCGATGTGTGGAGCACACAGACACACGTAAGTACGAAATGGACACACGTTCCGTGCGAAAATACTTATGTGTGTCCAAAACCATAGAAATACATAGGTCTACGTGTGTACGTGTCTCCGGTACGTGATAAAACTGTCACACACGTACCGAAGGCACGTACGTGTGAAAAAGGCCTAAAGGCTACAAAAAGTAGTAGAAGAAGTAGTATTAACAGCAACGGTATATTTGACATGATGGACCAGATGTTTTATCTGCCATTGCAACAACCATTTTCCCTTAAGCAAACAAAGATGTACAAGTTGCATATTACACAGGATGGAAGGTCTCATATGATGACAGGTTGAAAAGTTGGGTTTGTTTAGCTTAGAAAAAAACGTCTCCCAATCAACACCTCCTTGCAAAAAAAGCACATCAAAACACCATGCAGTTTTGATACAATAGTGAAGTGATTTTTTTTTTTTTGCTAGGAAGTGTAGATTGGGTACAGGAATATGGTGTCACAATTTCAGCGCCAAATCTCCATCTCTTGGCAAATAAATGCGGTTTTGTGCCAGGAGATGCAGGTATGTGAACTCAGTAACCTCACCTGAGGTGAGGTTACGCAATGCCATTAGTACACCTGAGATGACGTTACCTGTGTTCATATATGGAGGACCTTGGGAACCTCCTGCTGTGACCATAAATAACCTGAGTGACATCACTGGTCATCGCTGCAGCACAGTAATTCTTTGCCTGAAGCCCACAGTGGGTGGTCATGTTCTATACCTGCGCGCTGTGCCTTCAGTGATATAGCAGACCTGGAATTGTCATGAGGCCTCGTGTGGATTACATAGAACCTGGGTGTGTTAGGGGTTAATAAAGGGGCGAAAGAAGGATGGAGGTTTTGTATTGTATTTCCAATAAAGGATTTTTTAGTGTTTGTGTTTATTTCTTTTCACTTACAGATAAGTAATGGGGGTCTCATAGATACCTCACAATTACTAATTCAGGACTTAGTGGCAACTGTGAGCTGTCATTAATCCATTATTAACCCAATTGCCACCACATTAGGGCAATCGGGATGAGCCGGGTTAAGTTCCGAGATTGTCACATCTAATGAATGTGACAATCCTGGGCGGCTGCAGGCTGCTATTTTTAGACTGGGGCCCAATAACCATGGGCCGCCTCAGTTGGAGTATACCAGCCCCCAGTTATTGGTTTTATCATGGCTTGGTATCAAAATTGGGGAGACAGCATGCAGTTTTTTAAAAATGATTATTTAAATAATTTTTTAAAAGCCACATGTGGCCTCTCTTATTTTGATACACAGCAAAGATAAGCACACAGCTGGGGGCTGCAGCCTGTTGCCATATGCTTTATTTGTGCTGGGTACTATAATATGAGGAGACCATACACCAATTTTATTTATCTATTTTTACACCAATAAAGACACGCAGACAGAGTCTCTGATTGAAGCAGTCAGACTAGCCATCACACAGGGTGGGGAGATCTGACTGCAAGAAGTCATTGATACCAGGACTGCCTGTGGGTGGAGGAAGCAGTACATATGCATGAACCTTAATGAGCAGTGCCAGAAGTAATGTGAGCGGCCCAGAAGGAGCATACTGCACAGCAAAAGACCTGGTAAGTATAACTTGCCTGCTTTCCCCTTTTTTTCTTAATTTTTCCTTTATTTTTTTAATCACTCGAGTTGCCGGCCACAGATCATTACCCGGAGTTCACTGAGAACTCTGGGCCCAGGGTTGGTGCTCAGTTACTTTTGAACCTGCGTAGATCCAAACTATTACAGTCCAGGTCCGCCCATCACTAATTAGCATCCATGAGGTGTACAAATGCATCCCTAAAAAAAATCACACATATTAACCTGGTAAGACAAAACTCATATTATCCTGGTAAGGTGTCTTTCTCCCACATAAAAATATTATTAGAAATTTGGGAATATTAACAATTTGGTGCTACAAGGAAAAGTCATCCCAGATGCAGATGTGGCACCCCAGTTGTGTTGTTCTCCTCACTGGAGGGCAATGCTATGCCTGGATGCAGCAGGGAGCTCTCTATGTCAGGTACAATCACACACAACACTTGCAAATTCAGGCTAGAAGGGGGAGCTCAAGTCCTGTTTGGGGCAAGCTCCCCTGTGCATTCTGGGCAGGGGAGGGGTTAGAGAGAGGAATAGGAAAAGAAAACTCAGAACTCTAGTAGCAGTAAAAAATAATGGTCTCTGTTAGAGAGCTGTCTGCAAGCTTTCCAGGACCGAGCACTGAACCAGGACAATGGAGTCCTCGACTGTCGGGTGCTAACGGCCAAGCAGTAAACCTGGAGGGCAGGAGATTTCACATCGCTGTGTCTGTCAGAGACTCCCAAGGCAAAGTAGCACAATAGAGCCCGGGGCCGCAGAAATACAAGCGGGCCCTACATCCGGCTCTCGCTGCCCGCCACAAGGAACAAAGCAAATCACATCTAAGAAAAGGGACGCTGTGCTGCTTCAGGCCACAGCGACCCACATTCAGAGCGCATTAAGGAGAGCTTGTAAGATACCTGGCAAAGAAGAGATTCCTCACTGCTTCCCGGCTGACCGGACCACTGTAACCTGGGACCATAACAGCTGACTAGTAAAAGGTTAAGGAAACTACCAGCCTGTGTCATCCAGTTACTGTTGGCATCCTCAGCCCCGCATCCCAGTGTACAACCCCATAGACTATTGTGACGCCCTGGGAAAGCCAGGGGTCACAGGTCATAACACCACCACACCCTACACCCCAGTTAGGAACACCAAGGCTAACCTAAAATCCTTGTTGCCTTCCTCCAGGGGCTGATGTCCACACCAGGGGGTGGGCCAGGCGGTTGGCTTCGCCCACCGAGGAGTTCACAGCCCTGGAGGCGGGAGAACCAGGCAGATAGAGTTTGGAGGAGGAAGTAGAAGGAGGTGGTAAAGGAGGAGTAAGAGTAGAGACAGTGCAAAGGAACAGTTTGTAAAGCCTGAAGCTGGTCCGGGTGTGTGCCCCGGACTGAGAAAGCAAGGTCGGCAGACGGCGGTGACTGTCTGCAGGGGTGACTGCTTGGAGGTTGCTGGAAGGACCGCGGACGGGTGGTGGCCCGGCGGTACCGGAGCGGTATACGAAGAGCAGTCAGCACCAGTGGCAGGGGCCTTTCGGATCCCGGCAAGGCTAGGAGTCGCCGTGAATTTGCCAAATCCGTTAGTGAAGGGGACCTCTGGGTCTCCCAACAAGCAAGTCCCAATTGAAGGCAACAGTCCAACCGTTACAGAGAGACACCGCCACCGCCAGGGCACCAGTTTCTCACGGCCAGCGCCTGCGGGCAAAGTAGGGCTCCTTCGGCCCAGATTGAAGCCGAGGAGTGGGTAACCGGTGGGAACCCATCGCTACCAACACAGAAACATTAGGTGCAGGAAAAGGGACCGTCACCGTCAACTACTGGGGAAAGCAAGTGCAGCCGTCCGTGGGAACCGTCTTTCCAGCCGTGTGTTTTACCGAGAACTGTGTTATCGTCTCAGGCTGAGTGAGTACCACAGTGCCGCAAGGCACAGCGCTGCCCCCGCGTCCCTGCACCCCACCAAGCCCTGCATCACCCACCTCATCACTGGGTCCCGGGACAACTACCCCCTACCCACAGAGGGGAAGACTAACACTAGCTGCTCCATACCATCACTCCCGGGATTCCCATACAGAGCAGCGGTGGTGTCAACAAATCACCACAACCGTGGGTGGCGTCACGGACAATAAACTATCCCAAATCCCAATCCCCTTTCACTCACGGGCAAGGAGCGCCGCTCGAGTCCCCGGGAGCCGGCCCATCGCTCGAGCCACCGAGCAGCAGCAGGCCGCAGCAGCCGCGGCAGCCGGACCCGGGCAGAGGGAGAGCGCGGCTTCCCCTCCTCCGCCCGCGACACTATTACCACCATCATCCTCCCTGGGCCCTAGCTTCATCTGTGGGAAGCTGAACTACCTTGGCTGCGACACCATCCGCCTCAGAGGACTGTGACCGCAGCGGCGGCTAATCCCTAGCCACGTACCGCAGGTGGCGTTACGAGACAACTCCCAACATCCTCATCATTTCCCCACCATCCTCATTCCATCTCCCTTTTATTGTACACCTCGGGATCACGATGCCGGGCAAGAGCCACCCATGACATCCCCCGGCCCGATATCGATTGCAGTATACCCCTGCCATGTGGGTGCTATAGAGATAATGCGCGAAGTACAATTTCTATGTATTTAGATGACTGAACACATTTTGGCACTCAAAAGGAGAACTGATGATGCAATGGAGAGAGAGTTGGAAGTGTACAGAAAGCAGTAGATACTGTATGCCTAATTTCAACCTTGAGATTAGCCTTGGATAACAGGCTTACTACTGTTGCCAGAACGTTTAGGCACTGTTAAGCCTTATATACCAACAGCACATACAGTATTACCTGCTGCATAGCCTGCCACACAACAAGAAGATTTTTCCTTAACACTAGAAGTCTCAGGAATTTCGAGCTCCATAGGGTTCTAATGGTAGAAATGTTAAATGATCCCTTTCTGGGACTTCTAGTGCTAGGGGGACTTTAAGCTACACATTACACCCTTCCTCTCTGATGACATATAGTCCACCACAGATGATCATCATCATCACCATCATCATGGATGATTCAGGTGATGCATGGAAGGGAGAAGAAGATTCAGCTCACCTGCTAGCCAAACTGCTCAAATCCTTAGGGTGCAAGGGTCCACTGGTAGGTCCACGCCAGCATGGGATAAGCAACAGCAAAATGGAGAGGAAGGATCCAGCACAAATTCCTTGTTGATAAAAAAGTTTTTCTTATTCTTTATTAAAGTGTTAAAAGCAAAAACAAAAGGAGACCGAAGATGGGAAACATACATTAAAGCATGGGTGCTCTTAACGCGTTTCGGACTTTAAATAAAAACAAACTAAGTCCTTAATCATAAGTGACCCATACTGTGCAGAGTACTGCTCTTATAGACTGACTAACAAGCTCTAAGTTAGGGGTAGAACGAAAATGCAGTAATTAATTAACAAAAGGGTGTAATTGAGTTAAGCTAATTGAAAGGCAGTGAGTGAACCATGGGGAATACAAGGTATATACCGTGGCGATGTTGAAATATTTCAGACATATACAAAAAGTCCACATAACGAGCGAGATCCATGATGATTCAGGTGATACTTGTTTCTGTGTGAGAAATTTACTGAGCTTCTTGTTTCCCCCTTATCTGATTTCCACCTTGACTTTGCCCTGGCTCAGAGTTCTTCTACTTCTCCCACTTTCTATTCCACAATGGCTTTCAGAACCAGAAACACAGCTAAAAGTTACAATATTTCCTCCATCTCCTTCAGCTCATATCATCTGAGTACAAAGGCTGACTGGTAATTGTTTTCCATTAATTCAACTGACAACCATTGTTCTGATGAAGTATTGTTCTTAGCTACGGGGTGCTGCGGACTAGGGAAACATGGATAAAAACTGAAACAGTTGTCATCATGACTCATCGACAGAATTTCTGCTATATACAACATTAAGCGTTATGGTGGCAGAAAAGGTGGACTCAGCAAAATAGTGACTCAAGCTGATGGCTTTTGTGTCAGAGGCTACATCATCTCATTGTGCTATGACTTAAATGAGTGATGGGACAAATATTCAGTAACACCCTTCCCTCCTTCCCCACTGATATTCTTGCCAGAGGCAAAAGAGAACAAGTGTGACCTGCATTTGATACTACCAATGCCAGGACACCTGCTGCCAACAGGGCTGGTGGTATCATCATAGTATCCTGGTGTAACGGGGGCAGGGGGCGCCTCAGGGAGTGTAGTCGAGTCCCCTCGCCTTGTGGGTCGCAGGCTAAACCCCGGCCCGGCCGTCACTTGCAAAACAGGTGTGTTGTTGGGGCAGAGTGTGGATGCATGGGGCCCATTCATGACAGCGTACTTTCTGTGCTCTCCAGCTCCTTTTTCACTTTCAGGAAAGAGACAATTGCAGGCAGTGGGTAAACCAAACACCGTTTTATTAAACAAAGCTTCCATCTTTCTGTTTGCAGCAAGCTTACTTTAGTATGTTACAAGTTACAAGTCCTTTTCTACGAAAACGGTTTCCTTTTTCTCTACGGGCACTTTCCTTTGCCTGCAGGGGCCAATTGTTATCCCCCTAGCAGTGATACTCCTATCCTGATTTTAGTCCAGCCCTTTCTCAGGGATTTTTATTGAACTAGGGGACGGCTCCAGTACTCACTACCGGCTGCGGATTAGCTCCAACTTCTCCGCTCCACTGCCACAGCACCCACTCCTGCACTCTGCCCCGGCACTTCTCCTCAGCTCACTCCCATGTTACATCTCACAGCACACTGCCCTGCATTCAGAGCCCAACCCCCCTTCTCTTCCCCCCTAGGCTGCCCTGCCCCTTCCTTCCCTGTCACTGTTACCAGGGGAACCACTCACTACACTGGCACCTAGGGGGGGAAGAACCGTACATAACACATAACATGGTACAATGTGCCACCATACTCCTGTGGCGTCTTCAGGGGGGGAAAAAACGTCTTCTCCACACCAGGGGTCCGTCCACCCCTTACATTCCTCCCCTCTTTAACCTTAGCCTCCCAGCAAGGTTCGCACCTGCAAGACAGATCAAGAAAAACAATGCATACACAAGGCTGTAAAATAATCTTCTCTTTTTATCTCATAAAACTTTAAAACCAGGCTATAGAACATTCAAAACACATCAAAAAGGCACCGAGTTCAGTGCCCGGAGTCCCTCCAAGGGAGCTCCCGGTCTTAGTAGTAACACTGCCCGGAGGCCATCCGCAGGCGCTCCCGGTCTTAGTCAACCTTCTGCCCGGAGGCTATCCCAGCGCTCCCGGTCTTGCGTGGGCAGAAACAACAAACAATAAGATTTCCTTAACAGTCACGGAGGGAGTCTCCGCACAGTCTGGCATTAAGCTCCCCCCGGGTTCAGCATTTTGAACATTACTGGAACTAAAACATCTTCCGGCTTGTAACAGTGCCGGAACTTCAGAACATCCAGATCCTTCACCTCTGGTTACTGCACTCTCACACAGGATGGTAGGCGCGCAGCCATTCAGCCCGCTGGGCCCTCACATACTCGGAGAGGGATTGGCCTGGTAAGCGGCGCAGCCTTTGAAACGGTTCATAATTTGGCTGCAGCTCTGTTTCTCCAGCCTCCGGTATTGGCCCCTCAGCCCCCGGCGGGGGTGGTGGGGTAGCTGGACGGGACGGCTGTGGGCTGCCAACAACTACCACCGGATGCGACACCGTGCTCTGGCGAATCGCCAAAATCGCCGGTGCTTCCTTCACCAGATCTCCTTCGGCCGGCTCGGCTGCCGGTCCAGCAGCCACTTCTGGCAGTACCGCCGGAGTGTTTTTTGGCTGACAAACTTCAGCGGTCACCGGTCTCTGCTGCGTACGCCTCCTGTACTGGAAATCTTCCCACTCTATCTCCTGCTGCCACTGCTCGGCCTCCTGGGCGGTGGGCACACGGGTCACTCCTACCGCAAATAGGCCTTGGCAGCCTACTTCCCTTTTGAATTTCACTTTCTCTCCTGGATACAGGGTATGGAGACGCTGTGGTAACCCCTCGGTGTCCAAATTGACTCGATTATAGAAGAAGTGGTCTCCGGTCTCATCATCTTCGATAAACCCATATCCCTCGGCCTGATTAAACTTAACCACTGTGCCGAGGCTGCACTGCCGGTCAAATTCCTCACTGTGGGACCTGGCCATTATTTCCCTCGCCACTGTCTCGGCCAGGAGCCTTTCCTGCACCGGATCTATTTCAGGTGGTGGGGAGTGTCGCCAAGTTAGGGGCGCCGGCTTCACCGGCTCCCAGATGAACCCCCACTCATCTTCCTCAAACGCTGGGGTGTTTTGCCAGCCCGGGGCCTGGGCTTCTGGTGGGGGCGGAGGCCCTACCTTGACCGACGCAGCCGCCTCCGGACTCTGGAAGGGTGCTCCGAGTGTCCCGCTTCCCAGCGTCAGTTGCGTCGTGTAGGTGGCTCGGACTTCTGTGGTCGTCTCCCCGGTAGCTGCATCCCACGAGGTGAGCCACGTGACCTTTGCTGGCATCTCCGGTCCTCCGGTCACGGCCGGCAGCTGAATGGTAGGTGCCTCTGCTACTAAGCTTCCCCTCGGGCGTCCTCTTCCCTGACCTGCTGTCACTAGCACGCCTGTTTCGGCTCTTTTGTCTATCGATGCTTCCATTTTGCTCTGCACAGTCCACTGAGTCGACGTCTCTTGTTGTTCTAACGGTAATGGCGTCGGGGAAGGTGGAGGCGGTATTACTTTTCCCGCTCTTGCATGTACTCCACCCCTGGCCTCGCCCATGCCCACCAAGTCGACCCAGCGCAGGTGACGCCTCCTCTTTCTCGGGACGCCGCCCATGTCTCCGGTCCTCCGCAGTATCTCGGGGCAATCACCTCCCCTCTTTGGGCGGTGCACTCCGGGCTTCTTCCTTACAGGCCAGCCCAGCGCTTTTCGTTTGGCGCCCACTTTTCGCGCCTTCACTGAATCCATGAGGACGGCCGCCATCTTGCCGCCATCTTGTGGCCTGTTCAGTACATCAGGCACCACTTGGTCTCTACTCGGGGTTTCTCTTCTGCAGGCTTGATCCTGCCGACTACGCCAAAATGTAACGGGGGCAGGGGGCGCCTCAGGGGGTGTAGTCGAGTCCCCTTGCCTTGTGGGCCGCAGGCTAAACCCCGGCCCGGCCGTCACTTGCAAAACAGGTGTGTTGTTGGGGCAGAGTGTGGATGCATGGGGCCCATTCATGACAGCGTTCTTTCTGTGCTCTCCAGCTCCTTCTTCACTTTCAAGAAAGAGACAATTGCAGGCATCGGGTAAACCAAACACCGTTTTATTAAACAAAGAAGCTTCCATCTTTCTGTTTTCAGCAGGCTTACTTTAGTACGTTACAAGTTACAAGTCCTTTTCTACGAAAACGGTTTCTTTTTTCTCTACGGGCACTTTCCTTTGCCTGCAGGGGCCAATTGTTATCCCCCTAGCAGTGGTACTCCTATCCTGATTTTAGTCCAGCCCTTTCTCAGGGATTCGTATTGAACTAGGGGACGGCTCCAGTACTCACTACCGGCTCCGGATTAGCTCCAACTTCTCCACTCCACTGCCACAGCACCCACTCCTGCACTCTGCCCCGGCACTTCTCCTCAGCTCACTCCCATGTTACATCTCACAGCACACTGCCCTGCATTCAGAGCCCAATCCCCCTTCTCTTCCCTCCAAGGCTGCCCTGCCCCTTCCTTCCTTGTCACTGTTACCAGGGGAACCACTCACTACACTGGCACCTAGGGGGGGAAGAACCGTACATAACACATAACATGGTATAATGTGCCACCATACTCCTGTCGCGTCTTCAGGGGGGGAAAAAACGTCTTCTCCACACCAGGGGTCCGTCCACCCCTTACAATAGTATCATAGTTTTTAAGGTTGAAAGGAGACTCTAAGGGGTACTTTGCACGCTGCGACATCGCAAGCCGATGCTGCGATGCCGAGCGCTCCCGGTCCCCGCCTCCGTCGCAGCTGCGATATCCTTGTGATAGCTGCCGTAGCGAACATTATCGCTACGGCAGCTTCACATGGACTCACCTGTCCTGGGACGTCGCTCTGGCCGGCGACCCGCCTCCTTATTAAGGGGGCGGGTCATATGGCGTCACTGCGACGTCACATGGCAGGTGGCCAATAGGAGCGGAGGGGCGGAGAGGAGCGGGATGTAAACATCCCGCCCACCTTCTCCCTTCCGCATATCCTACGGGAGCCGCGGGGATGCCGGTAGGAGATGTTCCTCGCTCCTGCGGCTTCACACACAGCGATGTGTGCTGCTGCTGGAGCGAGGAACAACATTGGACCATCGCATCAGCGTAATTATGGATTACGCTGACGCTACACCGATGATACGATTACAACCCTTTTGCACTCGTTAATCGTATCATCTAGGCTTTACACACTACGATGTCGCCTGCAAAGCCGGATGTGCGTCACTTTCAATTTGACCCCACCGAATTCGCACCTGTGATGTCGTAGTGTGCAAAGTACCCCTTAGTCCATCTAGTTCAACCCGTAGCCTAACATGTTGATCCAGAGGAAGGCAAAAAAAAAACAATGTGGCAAACAAGTTCCAATGGGGAAAAAAAATCCTTCCTGACTCCACATACGGCAATCAGACAAGTTCAGACAAGTTCCCTGGATCAACACCCTGTCATAAAATCTAATATACATAACTGGTAATTTAAAATTTTTCAAGAAAGGCATCCAGGCTCTGCTTAAATGTTAGTAGTGAGTCACTCATTACAACATCATGCGGCAGAGAGTTCCATAGTCTCACTGCTCCTACAGTAAAGAATCCTCGTCTGTGATTATGATTAAACCTTTCCTCAAGACGTAGCGGATGCCCCCGTGTTCCAGTCGCAAGCCTAGGTGTAAAAAGATCTTTGGAAAGGTCTCTGTACTGTCACCTCATATATTTATACATTGTGATTAGATCCCCCCTAAGCCTTCGTTTTTCCAAACTAAATAACCCCAAGTTTAATAACCTGTCTTGGTATTGCAGCCCACCCATTCCTCTAATAATCCACCCATACACCTATGTCTTTTTCTGTGTCTGTTTTACCCAGTGTTCTACAATTAAGTACATAATTATAAATTTTATTTCCTCTACCCAAGTGCATGACCTTACATTTATCTACATTAAACGTCAATTGCCACTTCTCAGCCCAATCCTCCAATTTATATAAATCTCCCTGTAATATAAAAAATCCTCCTCTGTATTGATTAACCTGCAGAGTTTAGTATCATCTGCAAATATTGAAATTCTACTCCACATGCCCCAAACAAGGTCATTAATAAATATGTTGAAAAGAAGCGGGCCCAATACTGACCCCTGTGGTACGCCACTATGAACTGAGACCCAGTCCGAGTACGTACCATTAATAACCACCCTTTGTTTCCTATCGCATAGCCAGTTTTTAACCCAGTTACACATATTTTCCCCTATCCCCATTATTCTCATTTTATGTACCAACCTTTTGTGTGGCACCGTATCAAAAGCTGCTAGTGACCTCCTAATATTTTGCTATGGTATGTGTGATGGTGTGATATTGTGGGTTATGTACCATTTTGTATGGGTTCATGTTTTGGGCATGGTGGTCTGTCTATTCAATATATTATTTGTCCTGTTAAGTCAAGTTATATCTCCTTGCAGTGCTTCTGTCCCTATGTCTGGGGGAGGGGGCCTGGGATCCACCTAAACTCTCTGTATACCTGGGGAATTAGTCAGTCTGTTCGAGAACTTCAAGAAAGAAGGACTAAGATCAAGCCTCTGGGCAGAAGCTGCGGCTTCTCAGAGAGACCTGGACAGTTATCGCTTACTGGACTATATTAGTGTTTCTGGACTATTTTACCCTCTGTATGGTGGATTATGTTATGGACCGTTTGATTTGCTTGGAATAAATATTCTTGAATGCTCACTCATCTCTCGCTCTGTTGATTGTGTGATATGGTAGAAGAACCCCATCACAGTATGGATTTTTTTCTCACTCACTACTCATTTATAGTACATTGCCAATGCCACATTTTGGTTGAACATACATTTTTAACACGTATAATATTTAATTAAAAAAAAAAACTCTTTACACGTTTAGCCAACCCCCCAAAAATATGGAATCAACCAGAATGTTTAGCAGGGTTCACATGATGACCAAAAAGGCTAATGAAACAACAGCTTGCCCGTAACATCTGTGTAGCGGGTATGTGTCTCCATTTTGACAACTTAAACAGGTGTGCCCAAACTGACATGCACAGATAAATTAATCAATTTACTATAATAATTATTGCAGAATTATACCCCCAACCCAAAACTGAAGAATATATATTCCACGATAGGCCATGATATACAAACACGGCCTAACATGGTACCATTTCAAATCTCATTAATACCACTCATCACACGAATAAACACTTAAATTCTTATGTCAATGAAAAAATAAATCGCAGAAACAAAGAGGAATCTGTGGACAAAAAAGCGCAATAGGGTCTTACCCTGACAAACAGGGGGTGAAAGAAGAGTAATCCTACTCACCAATCAGGGTTGTGACAGGCACAACTCCTGTAACAGCATATGTATGCATCAAAGGCAGCAGTACCCCAAGCGGCTGATAGCAGAGAGAAGTAGTGGAACGGGGCTTTAAAGAACCGCGCCAGAGATCACAGATGTAATCTTGGATTAATGTAAACTTTTATTTTGGCACAGGTCTACGCGTTTCAGGAGGCTCAGCTCCCTTCCTCAGGACCAGCAGGCACAAGATACAAGATTTGATGTATCTTGTGCCTGCTGGTCCTGAGGAAGGGAGCTGAGCCTCCTGAAATGCGTAGACCTGTGCCAAAATAAAAGTTTACATTAATCCAAGATTACATCTGTGATCTCTGGTGCGGTTCTTTAAAGCCCCGTTCCACTACTTCTCTCTGCTAATGAAAAAATAAAAATAGTATGGCTCTTTAAATGCAGCAGTGAAAGTCCAAACTTGTCAGTCCTTGAAGGATTAACAGAAAGTAAAGTAAATTAACAAATGAAAGTTTAAATCAAATAAATATTTGGTGTAACAACCATTGGCTTCACAACAGCATCAATATGTTGAGGTACAATTATACAGGGTTATTGAAGAAACTCGGCAGGGAGGTTATTCCAAACATCTTAGACAATTAAGCATAAATCTTCTGTGGATTTGGGTTTGTGCAAATCTTTTTGTCTCCTCGACATACTTTGAAGTCAGGGATTTGCAGTGGCCATTTTATCACTTACAGAAATCCACTTTTTCCAAGACAGTTAATTGTAACATTGGCAGTATTTTTGGGGCCATTATATTCTGGACTAAATCTCTAACTATTTGCTGAAAATGGAGCCGCAAACTTATAAGGGACCTCCATCATGCTTCACTGTTCACTGCAGAAACTCTTTATTCTACCACTTTCCAGCTCTTCAATCAATAAACTGCCTTCTGTTACAGTAAAATATTCCACATTTTGACTTATCTGTCCAGAGCATCTACTGCTATTTTTTGCAAACCAGTTCCTATATTTTTACACATAGTAGACTTACTTGGCCTTGTTTCCATGTCAAATTCAAGTCTTTTTGGCTCTAATTATTCCATGAAGACCACATGTAGCCAGAAGTCTACAAACAGTAGATGCATGTAGCTAGGTGTCCCTGGTCGCTGTGAGTTCTTAGCTAATAGATCTCAAGAAATGCTAACAACTTTAAAGAGAAATAATCACAATGTGTCTTTTATATGCTGTACTCAGTTGATGAACTACTACATCTATAGTCCAACATTTCCGTTGTCTTATTACTTCTTCAAGATAGATTGAACAGCACATCTTGAAATCCCTGTTTTGAATTTTTGCTTGGGAGTGACCTTGCTGATGCACTATAACTACCTTGTGTCTTGTTGCTGTGCTTAGTCTTGCCATGGTGTATGATGTATGACATGAACTTGTCTTCCACAATCTCACCTTTGTAGTAGAGTTTAGCTGTTCCTCACCCAATTTTAAGTCTCCCATATTGCTATTTCTGTTTATTAAATAAATGTGTTTCAACCTACATTTGAAAATCATGATCATCACTTGTTTGGTATAATTTGTTAATCATACACCCTACTATTATGCTATAAAATCACTTTGTGCAAGTGTACTTAGAAGAACTGATGCTGTTTTGAAGGCAAAGAACAGTTACACTAAGTATTCATTAGATTTATGTCTCTTGTTCATATACTTTATATTTGGTTTCTTGATACAAAAATAAACAATTAACACTTTTAATTTTGAAACTATTTTTACTTTGCAGTATTTTTTCGATACCTGCCTAAAACTTTATATATTAACACCGAAATTGTATTTTTTAGTAATAAATATCTTTTTTCTGAGAATCTTGGTCGGGTTCAAATGTTCCTCAGAATTTCACATTCAATTAACTTGCTCCCCATGGGTCAATTTCCTTCCTTTTCTGAAACAACTGTATTAGCACTCTCACTTTGAAAATCCCTTCCTTCATGTGAATTTACTTTCAAGTGACTTTCAAGTTACTGCATGTTTCCTTTTATCTCCAGGATCTTAGAGAAAGCCTTGGTGAAATAAATAATGTTTCTTGTCATCCCAATCTAAACTTCTCTTACCCTCTTTTTCTAGAGATCAGAAATCATTTTGATGGTTTTCTTCTCCAGAATACAAAGATGTTCATTCAAAGTTTGTACATCAAAAGGTCACTGTGATACTGTATACTAAATTGCAAAGTCATTGATCTTTTATGTATTTTAATTTACTTTAATCTTCTTGTGTTGGGAAAACCATTGTGCTATTTTGAATTCATTAAATATTTTTTGTCAATCACTCTGTACTCACATTTACTTTTGTAATCTTTATATTTATTTTAAGTGATATAACTGATTGACTGACAGATAAAGTCATCACACAGATGCTGTGAAGGCAAACATTGCAAAATATACCATTGTGCACGCGTTCTTCATCCTTTGTCCATTCAATCATGAGCCTGTAAGGATGTGGACTGACGGTCTTTTTCCTGCCTCTGAAAACACAAATGGGGGCAATATCTAGTCATGTATTGTGCATTGTGAATTGTAATGTATTATATGCATACATGTAGTAGTGTTAGGAATGTTATGAAGAATGTATCATTTAAGTATATGACTGCTATGCAGAATGTTTTCCTAAGACAAGAGTGTCAGCACAATGTGCAGGGACAGAGATAGTTACAGTTGAAACCAAAAGTTTACATACACTATCTACAAAGACACACAGGGCCGTATTTACCACTAGGCACCAGTGGTCCCTTGCCTGGGGCGGCAGGTTGCGGGGGGTGGCACCTTCTGGCAGCAAAAAAAAAAGCGATGGCCGGGCACAGGGAGCTGATTGACCCCGGAACTGCCGGCACCTGCACTTCCGGGGTCACAGGCGCGCGCCAATCAGCTGTTTCCTCTGTGCTGTGTCTAATGCTGTGTGGACATCACATGCAGAGCTCACAGCAGGACGCTGCGGAGGACTTCGCGATGGAAGCTGGTGTCAGAAGAGGATACTCACGTGAGCCAGGAAGATGGCGGCAGGCACTGGAGCAGGTAAGTGCTCGCAGAGCTGAAGATTCATAAGGCATGTTTGGGTGTCTCTAATGCGGACTGGAGATTTGCGCATGTGGTGGAGGGAGAGAAGCTGATAGGGGGGGAGACTTGGGGGAAGAGAGGCTGCTAATGGGGGAGACTTGGGAGAAGAGAGGCTGATACTGGGGGGAAGTTTGGGGGAAGAGAGGCTGATACTGGGGGAGACTTGGGGGAAGAGAGGCTGATACTGGGGAAGACTTGGGGGAAGAGAGGCTGATACTGGGGGAGGCTGGGAGGAAAGAGGCTGATGCTGGGGGAGGCTGATGCTGGGAAAGGCTCATGCTGGGGGAGACTCATGCTGGGGGAGGCTGGGAGGGGGGGAGTCTGATACTGGGGGAGGCTGGGAGGGGGGAGGCTGGGAGGAGAGAGGCTGATGCTGGGGGAGGCTGATGCTGGGAGAGGCTGGAGGAGAGAAAGGTTGATGCTGGAGGAGGCTGGAAAGAGAGAGGCTGATGCTGGAGGAGGCTGATGCTGGGAGAGGCTGGGAGGAGAGAAAGGTTGATGCTGGAGGAGGCTGGGAGGAGAGTGGCTGATGCTGGGGGAGGCTGATGCTGGGAGAGGCTGGAAGGAGAGAGGCTGATGCTGGGGGAGGCTGGGAGGAGAGAGGCTGATGCTGGGGGAGGCTGATGCTGGGAGAGGTTGCGAGGAGAGAGGCTGATGCTGGGGGAGGCTGATGCTGGGGGAGGCTGGGAGGGAGAGGCTGATGCTGGGGGAGGCTGGGAGGGGGGAGGCTGATGCTGGAGGCAGAAAGGATGATGCTGTGGGGCAGAGAGGCTGATGCTGGGGGCAGAGAGGCTGGTGCTGAGGGCAGAGAGACTGATGCTGGGGGCAGAGAGACTGATGCTGGGGGCAGAGAGGCTGATGCTGTGGGAAGCTGGGGAGAGAGGCTGATGCTGGGGGAAGCTGGGGGAGAGAGGCTGATGCTGGGGGAGAGAGGCTAATGCTGGGGAAAGAGAGGCTGATGCTGGGGAAAGAGAGGCTGATGCTGGGGGGGGCTGCGGGGAGAGAGGCGGATGCTGGGGGCAGAGAGGCTGATGCTGGGGGAGTCTGGGAGGAGAGAGGCTGATGCTGAGGGAGGCTGGGGGGAGAGAGGCTGCTGCTGGGGGAGTGGGAGAGAGGGGCCAATGCTAGAGACAGAGGACAAGGGTTGAGGAATAGTGCAATGACAAAATCGATGGGTGGGAGTGTAAGGACTCAGAATGAGAGGGGGTCAGCATTGGGAGCTCATTATGGAGAAGGGGCAGCATGTGTGGGCTCAGTATAGAGTGGAGCAATGTAGGGGAGTCAATATCAAGAGTGTGGTAGTGTGTGTGTGTGTGGGAGGGTGTCTCAGCATAAGCTCTAGTGCGGTGGTCTCAGTATGATGAGTGTGGCAGCATGGAGGTATTATTATGGAAAAGAAGAAGGCAGCATTAGGAGCTCATGGAGAGGGGCATCATGCATGGGACATTGTGAGGAGGGGGCAGCATGCATGGGCCATTGTGAGGAGGGGTCAGCATGCATGGGATACTGTGAGGAGGGACCAGCATGCATGGGACACCGTGAGGAGGGGGCAGCATGCATGGGACACTGTGAGGAGGGGGCAGCATGCATGGGACACTGTGAGGAGGGGGCAGCATTAATGGGACATTGTGAGGAGGGTGCAGCATGCATTGGACATTGTGAGGAGGGGGCAGCATGCATGGGACATTGTGAGGAGGGGCAGCATGCATGGGACATTGTGAGTAGGGGGCAGCATGCATGGGACATTGTGAGGAGGGAGCAGCATGCGGGACACTGAGGAGGGGCAGCATGCATGGGACACTGTGAGGAGGGGGCAGCATGCATGGGACACTGTGAGGAGGGGGAAGCATGTATGGGACACTGAGGAGGGGGCAGCATGCATGGGACACTGTGAGGAGGGGGCAGTATGCATTGGACATTGTGAGGAGGGGGCAGCATGTATGGGACACTGTGAGGAGGGGGCAGCATGCATTGGACATTGTGAGGAGGGAGCAGCATGGGACATTGTGAGAAGGGAGCAGCATGCATGGGACATTGTGAGGAGGGAGCAGCATGCATGGGACATTGTGCGGAGGGGGCAGTATGCATGGGACATTGTGAGGAGGGAGCAGCATGCATGGGACACTGAGGAGGGGGCAGCATGCATGGGGGACACTGTGAGGAGGGGGCAGTATGCATTGGACATTGTGAGGAGGGGGCAGCATGTATGGGACACTGTGAGGAGGGGGCAGCATGCATTGGACATTGTGAGGAGGGGGCAGCATGTATGGGACACTGTGAGGAGGGGGCAGCATGCATGGGACACTGTGAGGAGGGGGCAGCATGCATGGGACATTGTGAGGAGGGGGCAGCATGCATGGGACATTGTGAGGAGGGGCAGCATGCATGGGACATTGTGAGGAGGAGGCAGCATGTATGGGACACTGTGAGGAGGGGGCAGCATGTGTGGGACATTGTGAGGAGGGAGCAGCATGGGACATTGTAAGCAGGGGGCAGCATGCATGGGACACTGTGAGGAGGGGGCAGTATGCATGGGACATTGTGAGGAGGGAGCAGCATGGGACATTGTAAGGAGGGAGCAGCATGCATGGGACATTGTGAGGAGGGGGCAGCATGCATGGGACATTGTGAGGAGGGAGCAGCATGGGACACTGTGAGGAGGGGGCAGCATGGGACATTGTGAGGAGGGAGCAGCATGATGTGAGGACAGTGTGCAGATCATATTTCATAATTGAGGAAGGTGTGGTGGGTATACAGTAGTTTATAAGTGAGGACAGTGTGGTGTTTTAGGGGCAGTGTCACAGTCACAGTATATAAGTGGGGACGGTGTGGTGGGAATATTTTATACTCATGCTATGTTTTGATGTGCCTGTGGTGATCCCCATTGGGGGGGTTAGTGCCCTTCATTTCTCAATTATACTTTTTCAAGTGTTTTACAGAGTAGATCTGCCTTAAATAGATGTCGTGTACGAAAACTCATAGTTTTACGTTGTCACTAAGGGGCGCGACCACTTAAAGTGCCTAGGGCAGCATGAAGGCAAAATACAGCCCTGAAGACACATATACATGCTTTTCTCACAATCTGCCATGAAATCCGAATAAACCTTTCCCGGATTAAGTCAATTAGGAACCAAAATTATTTATATTTGCCAATTGCCAGTATATATATATAGAGAGAGAGAATGCTTTAAGACATTTTTATTACTTTGTGCAAAGTTAAAGTTTACATACATTTCATTAGTATTTGGCACTATTGCCCTTAAACTGTATGACTTGGGTCAAACATTTTGGATATCCTTCTCAAGCTTTTCACAATAGTTGGTAGGAATTTGGGCCCATTCCTTCTCACAAAACTGGTGTAACTGAGCCATGTTTGTAGATCGCCTTGCTCGCACCTGCCTTTTCAGCTTTGCTCATAAATTTTCACTAGGATTAAGATCAGGGCTTTGTGATGGCCACTCCAAAACATTGACTTTGTTATCATTAAGGCAAATGTCTAACCAGCTTGTAGTATGCTTTGGGTTATTGTCCATTTGGAAGACTAATTTGCACCCAAGGTTGATGTCTTGAGATGTTGCTTCAGTATTGCCATATTATCTTCTTTCCTCATGATGCCATCTATTATCTGAAGTGTGCCAGTCCCTACTGCAGCTAAACAACTGCACAACATGATGCTGCACCCCCATGTTTCACAATTGGTATGGTGTTCTTAGGCTTCAAAGCGTTTCCCTTTTTCCTCCAAACGTAACAATGGCCAAAAAATAAATTTTAGTTTTGCCAGACCACAGGACATGTCTCCAAAATTAAAAGTCTCTGTTCCCATGTGTATTTGCAAAGATTAATCTGTTTTTTTGAGTAATGGCTTCTTCCAGGTAGAGTGGCCTTTCAGCCCATCTTGATACAGCACGTGTTTCACTGTACTAGCTTCCGCCAACATCTTCACAAGGTCTTTTACTTTTGTTTTTGGGTTGATATGGACATGTCTGACCAAAGCATGTTCATCTCTGGTACACAGAACCCATCTCCTTCCTGAGTAGTATGATGGCTGCACATTCCCATCTTGTTTGTACAGATGAACGAGGCACCTACAGGTATCTGGAAATTGCACCCAAGGATGAACCAGACTTGTGCAAGTCCACAATTCTCTTCTGGAGATCTTGTCTGACTTTTTTTGACTTTCCCATGATGCTACACAAAGAAGCAGAGTGTTTCAGATGTGCATAAAAATACATCCAGTGGTGTGTCTCTAACTCAGATGGTGCAAATAAACCTTTCAGAAGCTTCCAAAGACATTACATTATCATATGGGCTTTCTCATATTGTTTAAAGCCACAGTACTCTAAAGGTGGCTTTACACGCTACGAGATCGGTAAAGCGATTTCATTGGGGTCACGGAATTTGTGACGCACATCCGGCAGCTTTAGCGATGTCGTTGTGTGTGACACCTATGAGCGATTTTGAATCGTCGCAAAAACGTTCAAAATCGCTCATCAGTGACATCACCCCCTCTTCCCAAATATCGTTGCTGCTGCTTGGACGATGTAGTTCGTCGTTCCTGCGGCAGCACACATCGCTACTTGTGACACCGCAGGAACGAGGAACTCACCTTACCTGCGTCCGCCGCCAATGAGGAAGAAAGGAGGTGGGCGGGATGTTATGTCCCGCTCATCTCCACCCATCCGCTTTGATTGGGCGGCCACTTAGTGACGTCGCTGTAACGCCAAACAAACCGCCCCCTTAGAAAGGAGACGGTTCGCCGGTCACAGCGACGTCGCTAGGCAGGTAAGTAGTGTGATGGGTCGGCGCAATTTTGTGTGCCACGGGCAACGATTTGCCTATGTCGCACAATTGATGGGGGCGGGTACGCACGCTAGCGATCTCGCTAGCGAGATCACAGCGTGTAAAGCCACTCTTAGTGTATATAAACTTTTGACTTTGCAGAAAATAATAAAAATGCCTTAAAAACATTCTTTCTCTCTCATTATTCTGGCATTCGGCAAATATAAATAATATTGGTTATCCTAATTGACCTAAAAAGGAAAAGGTTTATTCTGATTTCATTTCAGATAGTGAGAAAAATATGCAGATGTGTCTTTTTAGATAGTGTATGTAAAGTTCTGGTTTCAATTGAAAGTGTGGAATGAGCCCATTGGGGAGGAGATGGTATCTAGGGCAATGGACTGCTTCATAGAGATAAAGAAATCACTTAGTGCTGGAAAGCAAGCAGCCAAAAGGTGGTTCCGGACAGTACAAAGTCCATATAGCACTCCCTGGGCGGATATTCATGGAATGTCTGGAGCGAAAGGCTCAAGTACTGTTGGGGCAAAGGTGAGCACCTATCCCCTTCTTGTGAGAGGAAAATAGACGTGGAGTCACGGCTAATAGAAGACACAGACTTCTCATGTGCTGTGTGAATGGGCTGGGGATTTCTGGAGCAGACAGGTCCAGGAAGAGTAGGCATAGTCCAGGTGGAATGAACAAAAGACTTGGAAGAGTAGTGCATATTTGAGAAGTTGACCAGAAGAACATGTATCCTTTATGTAGTGTAGTCTGAAAGCTATATACTCATGTGTACGCTTCTTTGTTTGGAAACATCCTGGGTATCCCTCTTTGGTTCACGTGTGGCGGCTCCTGAACCTGAAAACCAAGACTTGGAGTCATCAGAGGCCTGTGGTTCAACTGGGATTACAATGCACTCCACACAGAGCAATAAGTATAATCATGGAAACGATTTCTACGTAGAGTGCCATGGTGCTATGTGTCGCGGGCGGGGAGGAGGGTGTCAGCACACCGCGCTCACCCCTTCTGCTCGGGTCCGGCAGCTGCTCAGTGGTGGCTCGAGCGGTGGGCCGGATCCCGGGGTGTCTCGAGCGACACTCCTCGCCCGTGAGTGAAAGGGGGTGTTGGGTGTGGGGATTGTTATAGTTCGTGACGCCACCCACGGTTGTGGTGATTGCACCACCGCTGCTCAGTATGGGGGTCCCGGGGATGGTGATGCGGAGCAGCCAGGTGTTGTGTTGCCCCTCCGTGGGTAGGGGTTGATGATCCCGGGGCCCGGTGATGAGATGTAGAGTGTAGGGCCTGGAGGGCGCAGGGACGCGGGGGCAGCGCTGTGCCTTGCGGCACTATGGTACTCACTCAGCCTGACACACGGACACAGTTTGTACGGTAAACCAACGGCTGGTAGGACGGTCCCACAGACGGCTGCACCTGCACTCCCGGTAGGTGACGGTGATGTCTCTCTTCCTTGCACCTATGTTGACTGATGGTAGCGGTGGATTCCCTCCGGTTACCCGCTCCCCGGCTGCAATCTGGGCCGGAGGAGCTCTACACTTTGCCCGCAGGCGCTGGCCCTGAGAAACTTGTGCCGTGGCGGTGGCGGTGTCTCTCCAATACGGGTTGGGCTGTTGCCTTCAATCGGGACTTGGTTGTTGGGGGATCTGCGTCCCCGTCACTGACGGATTTGGCAAATCTGGCGACTCCTAGCCTTGCCGGGGTCCGAGAGGCCCCTGCCCTGGTGCTGACTGTCCTTCGGAACACTGCTCCAGACCACCGGGCACACAGCCAATGGGGTCCTTCCAGGAACTTCCAAACGGTCCCCCTCCAGACAGTCACCGCCGTTGCTGACCTTGCTGTTCTGGCCCTCACAAAGCTGGGCTCTCAGGCTTGCACACTCTCTGCTCTGTCACCACTTCTTGCTTTCCTCCTTTTCCACTTTGCTTTCCTTCACTTTCACTTCTTTGTTGTTTACTCTAGCCCTGCCTGGGCTTCACTTGTTGACACAACCTCGCCCTGGGCTAAACTGCCTGGTTACTTCCTGCCTCCAGAGCTGTGAGCTCCTTGGTGGGCGGAGCCAACCGCCTGGCCCACCCCCTGGTGTGCATCATCAGACTTCTGGAGGAAGGCAACAAGGATTTGTGGTTAGCTGTGATGTGCCTACCTGGAGTGTGGGGTGTGGTGGTGTTGTGACCTGTGTCCCCTGGCTTGCCCAGGGCGACACATTCCCCCTTAGCAAAATGCAGACCGTCCGCGGGCTGCCGTCCTACACCGGTTTTATTTTTCTGTAAAAAGGGGTTAACAGGGTTAAGCAAAACATAAATAACATTTTTAATCAAAACTCTTCCCAAGGCGGGAGGCACATTTACTTTTAACGTTGCAACGGTATACGGTCACGGTTTCCGCTCTCTCCCACCCAAGCAACCTGGCCCTGATGCTGCCCCTAAAACCCAGGCAGCACCCCTTGACCCACAGTCCAGCACAAGTCACCCGAGCGGGATCTGTCCTTCCCCTCCAGAGGGTGGCCACCGGTTCCTTTGGTGGCTGGGCCCTAGCCTGCTCTGCTCAGGGCCCTCCCTCCAGCCTGCCTCTCCGGAGGCGGCATTGCGGAAACGGTAACGGTACCCAACATATTTACAAGCCACTTAACGTTTGTGGTGCCCTGCAAGTTCACGGGCTTGTCCATGGATAGTTCCCATGCAAATTAACTTTAAACGGTCCCCACGGGGACAACGGTGCAAGCTCCTGCCGGTTCAATCACAAAGCAAATCTGGTGAAGTACTCGGTATAATCATTTTCTTCTTATCATTTCAAACTTTCAAACTTTTTCAAACAAACAACAACTTCAGTGATGGTCCCAACGGGGACGGTGCAACGGGCATCCGCTGCCCTACTCCGGTCCTTTTGCTGCTTCATCCGAGGGAGGGGATGCAGAGCTCACCTTGCTCTCCGGGCTGCCCTTCAGCTTTACATCCAGGGCAAACCACCCCCTCTCTCCGCAGTGCCGGGTGTAACGCACCATGTCCCCCGGTATAAGATTGCGGCCAGGATGCTCCTCGGGCAGATGGGCATTCACATCCCGCCGGGCCACAAACACCTCGGCCTCCAGGCCCGGTTCGTATATGAATCCGTAGCCCCGGCGGATATCAAATCGCCTCACCTGCCCCTCGTAGAACGGGCCCCGGACACGGAAAGTCGCTTGCCGCAGGTTTTCTTTTTCCCGAATGGCTCGGGCCACCAGCTCGGCTTTCCTTCTCTCCCTCTCCGCGATCTCCAGGCCCAGCTTTGTCGGCTCCCTGTCCCAGTATGGCGCTGCTGCCAGCTCCGGCGCACGGGTTGAGCCCCGCGGGACATCCAGCACGTTACCCACTGTCAGGAAGGTGGGTAGCGTATCCCGCGGTGTCATGGCCTTGGGCGCTGCCTTGCAGCAACAACCCGGCGCCACCTCAGCCGAGGTGTGGGGGATGGGCACAGGGGCTTTCCGCAGTTGGGCCTTCGGCTCGGAGCGGGTCATCGGCTCCGGCTCGGGGAACTGCTCGGGGACTGTCTCTGGCACAATCTTCGGGGCCTTCCAGGGTAATGCCTCCGGTTGGTTACGGGCTCCGGCTACAGGTCGGTCCGCTGGGGCGGACGGGCTGGGTATCGCTACCGGTGGCGGTGGTAGCGGGCCTAGTGGCGGGGTCACGGCCTCCGAGACGGGTGGCGAGGGAGGCAACGGGGGGAGAGGGCTTGGACCGGGCCCCACAGCCGCGATGACCGGCCCTGCAAGGGCATTGGGACGTGGGTCACTCACCCTCCCTTTCTCCGCCTCCTCCTCGCGTCTCCGCACGGTGGCTACAACGTCCGCCATGTCGGCCTCCCACTCCTCCACGAGGAGCTGCATCTTCACCTGCAGCCGTTGGGAGAGCTGCGCGGTCCGGATCTCCACCCACGCCGCAGTTCCAGGCGCGGGGGGTACGGTGTCGCGGGACGGCATCCACATGGTGTCTTCACTGTTTGCTTCCAGGAACGGTATTCTCGCAAGGTCCTGGCGTCCCTGCCTTTATAGCCGCAGCTACATGCGTCCAGCCGCCATCGCGTCCCCCTTAGCTCTTTCCGGCCCCTCCTCTCTCGGGGCGGAGTTTTGGCCTTCGCGCCTCTACTGCTCGAGAAGACGCTCGAACGGGAACTTTTCGCGCCAAAGATGGCGGCTTCTGAAATTTTTCTGCCGGATGCCTCCGGTGGTAACAAGGCGCACCTCTACCTGATGGCAGAGCGGTAAGATCCTGTTCGTGACGCCAAGTTGTCGCGGGCGGGGAGGAGGGTGTCAGCACACCGCACTCACCCCTTCTGCTCGGGTCCGGCAGCTGCTCAGTGGTGGCTCGAGCGGTGGGCCGGATCCCGGGGTGTCTCGAGAGACACTCCTCGCCCGTGAGTGAAAGGGGGTGTTAGGTGTGGGGATTGTTATAGTTCGTGACGCCACCCACGGTTGTGGTGATTGCACCACCGCTGCTCAGTATGGGGGTCCCGGGGATGGTGATGCGGAGCAGCCAGGTGTTGTGTTGCCCCTCCGTGGGTAGGGGTTGATGATCCCGGGGCCCGGTGATGAGATGTAGAGTGTAGGGCCTGGAGGGCGCAGGGACGCGGGGGCAGCGCTGTGCCTTGCGGCACTATGGTACTCACTCAGCCTGACACACGGATACAGTTTGTACGGTAAACCAACGGCTGGTAGGACGGTCCCACAGACGGCTGCACCTGCACTCCCGGTAGGTGACGGTGATGTCTCTCTTCCTTGCACCTATGTTGACTGATGGTAGCGGTGGATTCCCTCCGGTTACCCGCTCCCCGGCTGCAATCTGGGCCGGAGGAGCTCTACACTTTGCCCGCAGGCGCTGGCCCTGAGAAACTTGTGCCGTGGCGGTGGCGGTGTCTCTCCAATACGGGTTGGGCTGTTGCCTTCAATCGGGACTTGGTTGTTGGGGGATCTGCGTCCCCATCACTGACGGATTTGGCAAATCTGGCGACTCCTAGCCTTGCCGGGGTCCGAGAGGCCCCTGCCCTGGTGCTGACTGTCCTTCGGAACACTGCTCCAGACCACCGGGCACACAGCCAACGGGGTCCTTCCAGGAACTTCCAAACGGTCCCCCTCCAGACAGTCACCGCCGTTGCTGACCTTGCTGTTCTGGCCCTCACAAAGCTGGGCTCTCAGGCTTGCACACTCTCTGCTCTGTCACCACTTCTTGCTTTCCTCCTTTTCCACTTTGCTTTCCTTCACTTTCACTTCTTTGTTGTTTACTCTAGACCTGCCTGGGCTTCACTTGTTGACACAACCTCGCCCTGGGCTAAACTGCCTGGTTACTTCCTGCCTCCAGAGCTGTGAGCTCCTTGGTGGGCGGAGCCAACTGCCTGGCCCACCCCCTGGTGTGCATCATCAGACTTCTGGAGGAAGGCAACAAGGATTTGTGGTTAGCTGTGATGTGCCTACCTGGAGTGTGGGGTGTGGTGGTGTTGTGACCTGTGTCCCCTGGCTTGCCCAGGGCGACACACTATGCAGCAGCAGACCATCCATGACTACCACCCTCTGGTACCCTAAAAGCCATCCCACACATGGGCACATTGCGCAGTGACATTGTACTTCAGCTCCATGTACACATGCACTAGAACTTAGACTGAGAGTGACAAAAATGACATTCAATATGTAAAGATGCATGCAAGACACGTAGACTCTGAATTATAAGAATGTAATTTAAGATACAAAGGGAGGATGTGCTAATTCTTAAGGGTGCTTTAAACGCTGCGACATCGCTACCAATATATCGTCGGGGTCACGTCGTTAGTGACGCACATTCGGCGCCGGTAGTGACATCGCAGCGTGTGACACCAAGGAGCGACGATCAACGATCGCAAAATCGTTCAAAATCAGTGATCGTTGACACGTCGCTCCTTTCCTTAATATCGTTGCTGCCACAGGTTTGATGTTGTTCGTTGTTCCTGCGGCATCACACATCGCTATGTGTGACACCGCAGGAACGACGAACATCTCCTTACCTGCGTCCACCGGCAATGAGGAAGAAAGGAGGTGGGCGGCATGTTCCGGCCGCTCATCTCCGCCCCTCCACTTCTATTGGCCGGCTGCTTAGTGACGCCGCAGTGACGTCGCTATGACGCCGAACGCACCCCCCCTTGAAGCCGGGATTGTTCGGCGGTCACAGCGATGACAAGGCATGTCCGTGCGATGCTGCCGTAGCGATAATGTTCGCTACGGCAGTGAGCACCACATATCGCACCAACGACGGGGGCGGGTGCTATCGCACGCAACTTCGCTAGCAATCGCTAGCGATGTCGCAGCGTGTAAAGCGCCCTTTAGTCTCAAAATGGCAAAATATTTGATTTAATATTTGAAGGTGCATATGTTGATGTTTAAGCAGTGTTAAGGAAACAATATCTGTATTATGCCCAACATTACATACATACATAATTTAGACCTGTTTTGGGGAAATATTGTAGATCAAATATATGAAAATACATTAAGAGATTAATATAGTAAATTTGATGTAATAGATAAGTATAATAGTTAAAGAAAGACGTAATATATTTTGTTATATAAGCTTTAAGATATAGATTTAAATGCACAGCCACCCTCTCTTACAGATCAGTGGTAAGCAAGATGTACATTATGTAGACCGGAGATATATGACCAGACGACCAGTATACGCTCCCTATAAAATCTACACTTCCATACAGCCCTTGCATAGGGAACCTCAGAAAGGGAAACATTGTCAATAAGAACTAAACTGTTTAAAATTATCAAACCAAAACTCTTTGATTTCCTGACATGCAATTTTCTTTGACAATACTAGCAGTTGTACAAATAACAAAAGAGTACCAAATGGAATATATATATATTATATACATATATATATATATATATATATATATATATATATATATATATATATATGTATATATATATATATATATATATATATATATATATATATATATATATGTATAGAATATATATGTATAAAAGAGAAATGTCAAGCCAGCTCACCATACTTCAGTCTCCATGGAATAATATACTGCAATTGTTTGGATATGCAGGGAGAGGGTTGGAACTTACCACCAATATTGGAAAAAGGAAAAAAATTCTCCAGCATGATCACAAATCCACGGCCGTCTTTAAAATTCAAATCTTTATTCAGATGATTAAAAGTCCATGAGACATACACTTGTCCAAATATAGCAGTGGGTTCACATAGGGACTGCATGTTTCGGTACAAAACTGCCTCCATCCAGGTCCAGCAATATGTCGGTGCAAGAAACTGCAAAAATCAGCAGAGTTGCACAACCAAACAACGAGTACCTACTATCTTTAGCAGATACCTTGAGCCTCTTTGTCAGCACACTGGACTAGTGGAAAGAAGAAACATGGGTGTACAGTCATATCCAGCCTTAAGTGTACTGTTAGAGAGAAGAGGCCGATGGCTTTGGCACACTCAAGCAGAACAAGTTATTCATCGCTAGCGTGGAAAGCCTTGTATTTGTCAAAGTGAATCAGGTCCATGGATAAGTGCCAACCTTCATTTACCTATGGCTGATGCAAATAATTAAATTAGCCATATGATCTCCACACCTTCTGGACTGTGCATTGTCTATCTTCTACATAGTTTTGCTACTGCCAGTGCTGATGGCCCACACTCATCATCTACTCCCTGCACATAATTGCATGGTATTGCTCCTGCTGAAACAGTCGTAGCTGGTCCTACACTGCCATACACCTCTAGCCCCATTCTAACTTTCTACCACATGGCTTCTGACACTGCCACTGCAAAACCATGACAGCCACACATCTTCTGGCTGCCTTCTCTTTGTGTTTTAGGGTGCACCCCCATTAGAGTATAGTATTGATGATTCATGCAAGAGAAATGGATACTATATGAAATTGACAGTCACCTAAAAATCTGTTGTGAGTGTGGGCCGAGTGTCATTCATTGTGCTCTGATTCCCTCACATGAGAGAATCAGATCAAAAGTACGGAGAAGGTAATTTCTCCATCTTCTCCATTGTCTGTCTCAGCGTACATCAGAAGGTACACAGATGACATCCAAGTGCACTCTGATTTTTTGCATGAGAGCATTGACTTGAATGCATGCACAATGTCCTATATATGCTGCCAATTGTAGCATGCAGCGATTTTTTTTTTCATGCCGATTCGGAATGAGAAAAGAATGCTAGCCAGCACTGCTCCATAGTATAACATTGGAGAGAGTGCTATCCAGTAAAACATTGGATAGCACTTGTACAAATTATACGCAAATGTGAGTGAGTCCTTATAGTGATAGATTGCAGTACCAGACATTTTCCAACGTGCCTTATCCTAATTCTCTGCAGTTGGGATGCCACTTGACAAATATTGCAGGACAAGTTGCGGGACAAATATTTTCTGGCTGACTGCTTACTGTGTTTTATTACTATACATTTTAATGTTGCTGCTAGGGTTGCTGATGCTTGTCCTACACTACCAGACATCTCCTTGCCTACCCAGTCCTAATTTGCTACCATGCTACCGGACAGTCATGCCAGTCACACATCTTGTGGCTGCCAGCCCACTTTCTTTTATATCTTTTATCTTTTATATTGATATGCTGAACTGTTGTTGCAAAACATGCTGTCTTGAAGGTACAAAAATATGAAACATCTTTCAAAATAGGTATAATTTTTGTAAAAGATTGGTGCAAAGCTATTGCTTCTTGAATTTGAAAACCGCTGGTCTGATCCTGCTCACTAACAATGAATATTTTTTGGATGGCTTGATAACAAGCCTTTATAAATACTTATTCATTTTGTGAATAGCAAATTTGTTCCAGATATCAAAGAAGGGATTTTTTATTCACTCCTATTTAAGAAGCCATCACTTTTTCTTATTTAGAACAGTACACCTGTTTCATCTCCCTAAATACTAGGGAATAAAAAATAGGAATACTTTTTGGATGACTTGTGAAAAATCTATTGCTTCTTCATTTAGCAAAGAACAAAGCTCTTGATACTTCCCAAACAGGCTTCTTCCATTTGCACTGTCTGCAACCTAGACATCAGCAAGGTAGACATCTACCCCCAGAAAAGGGATATTTGGACTATCTTAGGGCTCCAACACACATCCGTTAAAACCACGCACGTGTGATACGGGCCGTTTTTCCGGTCCGTTTTCCGTTTTTTAGGTCCGTTTTTATGGTATGTGTGGCCTGCGTATGTATCCCGTATGCTAGCCGTATGTGCGTGTGAAATGTCCGTGTGTGCGTGTGAAACTTAACTGACATGTGTTTGTGTTGTCCGTGTGGAATATCCGTGTGTGATGCAAAATGTCGTTTACTACATGTCGGCAGACAGCAGACAGAGTAGCGGGATGAGAATGAACTCGGGTGAACTTCACCCGACTTCATTGTCACGCCGCGGCTCTGTCTGTGCCGTGTACTGATTAGCGGTCACCTGTGAAGGATTTTCCGGTGACCGCTAATCCCCCGAGTGACTGAAGTGTCCCCCCCTCTCTCATACTCACCGATCCCCGATCACCGGCGCTGCACGGCATTCACACTGCTCCGGCGGCTTTTTCTAATTTGAAAAAGCCAGCCGCTCATTAAACAATCTCGTATTCCCTACTTTCCCCGCCCACCGGCGCCTATGATTGGTTGCAGTGAGACACGCCCCCACGCTAAGTGACAGGTGTCTCACTGCACCCAATCACAGCAGCCGGTGGGCGTGTCACTATGGAGTATAGAAATAAATAAATAAATAATTAAAAAAAACGGCGTGCGGTTCCCCCCAAATTTAATACCAGCCAGATAAAGCCATACGGCTGAAGGCTGGTATTCTCAGGATGGGGAGCTCCACGTTATGGGGAGCCCCCCACCCTAACAATATCAGTCAGCAGCTGCCCAGAATGGCCGCATACATTAGATGCGACTGTTCTGGGACTGTATCCGGCTCTTCCCGATTTGCCCTGGTGCGTTGGCAAATTGGGGTAATAAGGAGTTATTGGAAGCCCATAGCTGCCAATAAGTCCTAGATTAATCATGTCAGGCGTCTATGAGATACCTTCCATGATTAATCTGTAAATTACAGTAAATAAACACACACACCCGAAAAAATCCCTTATTAGAAATAAAAAACACTAACAAAGTCCCTCATCACCAATTTATTAACCCCGACAAAGCCCTCCATGTCCGGCGTAATCCACAGACCTCCAGCGTCGCATCCAGCTCTGCTGCATGCAGGTGACAGGAGCAGCAGAAGACACCACCGCTCCTGTCACTTCCACGCAGCTAATGAAGGCAATAGCGAGATCAGCTGAGCTGTCACTGAGGTTACCTGGATCCAGCGGTGGCCGCGGGTAACCTCAGTGACAGCTCAGCTGATCGCGCTACTCACCGCCGCTCCTGCACAGCAACTGTGGTGAGTAGCGCGATCAGCTGAGCTGTCACTGAGGTTACCCGTGGCCACCGCTGGATCCAGCAGTGGCCGCGAGTTACCTGACTGACAGCAGCTGATCGCGCTACTCACCTCATTTGTTGCGTGGAGCTGACAGGAGCGGCGGTGTATTCTGCAGCTCCTGTCACCTGCATGTAGCAGAGCTGGAAGCGACGCTGGAGGTCCGTGGATTACGCCGGTCATGGAGGGCTTTGTCGGGGTTAATAAATTGGTGATGAGGGACTTTGTTAGTGTTTTTTATTTCTAATAAATTATTTTTTCGGGTGTGTGTGTGTTTTTTAAATGTCACTTACAGATTAATCATGGAAGGAATCTCGGGGAGATGCCTGACATGATTAATCTAGGATTTATTGGCAGCTATGGGCTGCCAATAACCCCTCATTACCCCGATTTGCCAACGCACCAGGACAAATCGGGAAGAGCCGGGTACAGTCCCAGAACTGTCGCATATAATGTATGCGGCAATTCTGGGCGGCAGCTGACTGATATTGTTAGGCTGGGGGGCTCCCCATAACGTGGGGCACCCCATCCTCAGAATACCAGCCTTCAGCCGTATGGCTTTATCTGGCTGGTATTAAAATGGGGGGGACCGCACGCCATTTTTTTTAATTATTTATTTATTTATTTTACTGCACAATATAGACACGTCCACCGGCTGCTGTGATTGGGTGCAGTGAGACAGCTGTCACTCAGCGTGGTGGGCATGTGTGACTGCAACCAATCACAGGCGCCGGTGGGCGGGTAAAGCAGGGAATACGAGATTGATTAATGGGCGGCCGGCTTTTTCAAAATAGTAAAAGCCGCCTATGTTTTTATAACAGCAGTGCAGCGGCGCGCCGGAGATCGGGGAACGGTAAGTATGAGAGGGGGGGGAACTGACCGACAGACAGCTAGATGGACAGATAAGACAGAGAGACCGACCGACAGACATAGAGACCGACCGACGGACTGAGGGAGAGAACGAAACAGAAAAAGAAAAAAGACCGACATCACATGAAAAAAGCACAAAACGTACAGGGAGCAAACAGAGATGCGTCCGTGTCACTCGGACGTGCGCACAGACCCATTGACTTTCATTGGGTCCGTGCTGCGTGTTGCGTGCAGAAAACGGACATGCTGCTGTCCAAAACGCACACAGGTACGGATCACGGACACGGACAACCGGACATGCATCAAAAACGCACGTGGAGCTTTTATCATACAATAACATTGGTGCACGTTTGGCCGTGTCTCCAGTATACACGGAAACGGACCAAACACGCACGTGTTTCACGGATGTGTCTTTCAGGCCTTAAAATGTAAGTAGCCTACAAACCCTTAAACTGCTCTGTGTAGTTAAATAGGTTGCTAATTACAACAATTTACCATTCATTTTTTCCTAGCTAGATTGAGGCCACTTTGACATTACTAAAGTTATGTTCATACAGGGCATCTTTCGCTATGTGTATTTTGAGTGTATCTTGAGACTACATCTCATTTTCTGGAAATGCACCCACGGCAAAAACGCGTCAACAAAGCATGCGTTTTTCCGCGTTTTTACCACGTTTTTCCCAATGCGTTTTGTAAGTGAAATCTATTGACTGAAGGTAAAAAAAGAAAAAGAATTGACATGCTGCATCTTGGCTGCATCTTGAAAATGTTGCAGCCAACAAAAGATGCCCAGTGTGGACAGCGAAATCAAAATTTCAGACTTTGCTGGGGAAAGGAAATGCATGCATTTAGGTGTATCTTTGTGACCTCAAAAATGAACCAAATTGCAGCAAAAGATGCCCTGTGCGAACTTAGCCTAATAATGTATTTGCATTTTAGAACTCAAAAAAAGTCCCGTACACATCTTAGAGACCTCATAGTATAATTCATCAATTTTTCGGACAAATAAAAGCACTTTAATAGTGGAATTGTAAGCAGTGAATTCAAATTTCAATCATATACCTCAGTTCTAGACCCATATCATACTCTGAAAGACAGCCCCATGTCCTTTTTACCCAACCACAAAATTCCAATTTGCAATCGACTCAAGCAGGCACTTTTTACTTGGCATCTGCAAAAAACAAATTCCCATGTCATACTGCAATTTTGTGAACATGGTTTTTGACACTAGGGAGCTTTTCTCAATTGATCTCAATTGATCCAATATCCAATGGTAGTGTATTTCATAGAACTTGAGATTTGGCATTGGACATAGTGATGTTAGTGCAGTTGTTCTACCATGAAATCTCATTTTATGAAGCTCCCATCTCAGTTCTTCTTTCACTGTGATTTTTAAAGCCCTTTTATTACTCTGTGGCAGTGATATAACAAAGAATATACAATTTAAGTTCCATATATTTCAGCATTCACCGACCCTAACTTTATGAGTTTGCATGGTCTACTGCTTTTTTGGCTAAGATTTGTTACTTCTACATTCTGTCACTTGATATAGGAGATCAAAAATTTCATAAATTGACTATTGGCAAAAGTAGCATTTTATGACCATAGGATAAGGGAAGAGCTAAGTTTTCAGTAGCATCCAATTAATCACAAAATTACTGAAAACACAACCATCACTGAAACAAAAATAAAAATGTTTTAAAAATCAAACAATTAAGTTGTGAAATGTAACTGATCTGAAACTGGGACAAGAACTGCTGCTGGATCATTTACACTTGGATGTAAAATTTTTATGGGCCAATCAAATACATTTATGTTCCTGCAAAGCAATCTGAGCCACTAAAAATGGATTCATGACTAGTTTACTGAGACTTAGAAATAGGATAGTTCTTTAGTGTCCTGAAGCCAACAAGTCAGTCTCATATTTCTGTCACTGAGAGGACCATTGAGCTGTGGAACACAAGTGCATTACTGATTTGACAAATTACTGTATGTTCCCATAAAAATGTATGATCTCTAAACTTTCAAAAATCATCGTGGTCACACAATTTCTTCAAGAAAGGTTACAGCTTGGAATGACCTCTGTCACCTCACCTCCACCAGAACTGCTGTAACTCCTCAACCTACTGTCTCTTTCTCCCAAACCCTGTAGACTGTAAGCAAGTAATCTCCAACCTTTCTGACCTTGAAAGCCACATTCAGCTGTGAGAGAGGGTCACTAGCCACAATTAGCTTCTGTCCCTCACAGTAGTGATGCCCAGAGCCCACATTAACACTATAATGACAGCAAAAGCTTTTCAACAGAAATTACCACACCAAGGCAGTATACCAATATCCAGGGGTTCATACCTCCATTCAGAGCTGATCTATCTGGGGCTACTCACAAATGTCACCATCTGGAATCCTGCTCTTCATAGCTATTTGCAAGACCTGGTGCAAATGCACGAAGCCACACTTCATGGGTTGAGGCCCTCTGCTATACACAATCAAGAACATTTAGAGAAGAGCATCAGAATACATTTTTTGACACTAGACAGTTTAGGATAAACATTTGCTATGCATTCAGATATTGGCATCAAATCATCACTGCTTTTTTTGTCTAGTTTTGTGTGTTTAGTGCCTTTTTTTTTGCACCCAGTTCAATATTCAACTTGTTCTTTTTTTATGTGCGTCCAAAATTGAGGAAATCAGGCACTCACCGGTTTGTAGAAAATTCAAAAGACTGGTTTATTCAGAGATAGGGGAGGGTACCGGGATTACGTGCACACGGACAATGGCCGTTTCGAACCGATTGCAGATGCTGATACATCCCCACCACCAAAACTGTCCCCAGTAGAGACAAAACCCACAATCTCCAGCTATGGAGAAAAACTACAGGTGCTGCCCTTATTTGAGGATGACAGCCCACACACGGCATCGCACCTTGATCACGATAGTTACAGACTTGGTGCCGAAAACAGACAAGAACGCCCCAAATATGTGACATGGAAGCCACAGGAGGCGGCAGTTTTAGTAAATTCCCTTCCTGATCCTGATACCCATCCGATGCCTTTCTATAGAAAGATGTGCCAAATCCAGAAAACTCACTCTGCCACATATTCTGATTTGTATGGGCTCGCCCAAATTAAAGCTGGGGATTCTTTCTGGCCAGTAATGGAGTCGGGTTTAGAATTGGGATTTGGTGCTTCCCCAGCTTATTTGCAGACATATGAGTCGGGGGAACAGTTCTGTCACAGGTTATGTGAATGGGCAAAAGAACGTCTTACACACCAGTCTGTCTCTCTACAAGACATGGTCCAGGAAAAGGGGGAGACAGTTGAAAAGTTCTATCATCGGCTGAATCAGTTGTTTTTAGATTTGGGGTTCAGTTATAGAGAGAAAGCCCATACACAGACATGGGTGCAATCCTTTGTCTCTGGTCTCCGAGAGCCCATACGCAAACAACTGCAGCTAGTAACCCCTGATTACAGGGTAAAAGACCAAGATACTCTCTTCCAGATAGCAAGAGGTGTTGAAATGAATCTGGCAGTGTCCAAGTCTACACCACGTACAAATGTGTTACTTGCACAGTCACCTAAGGAGAACCAGGAGCTCCAACCCCTCAAGACAGGTAGAACATGCTACAGGTGTGGACGGACTGGTCATATACGAAGATATTGCAGAACAGTACTTCAGCACAATGACACCAACCCCACCCCCGTGAGGGGTCCCACAGATCAGCAGCAGCAATCATCAGCTGATCTACCTCCTCCCCCACCTCTCCAATAGGAGATTGGCAAGCTGGATCCACCACCGTCTTTCAACTTGCTATACAATCATACTCCCAAGCAAGCTAGCGGTCCTACTCCTACCATACAGGTGGAAGTAGAAGGGAAATCCATTCCCTTTTTGGTGCATACCGGTGCAGCCAGAAGCGTCATTAGGTATGCAGATTTACCCGACCCTGATTGTCTCACAGATGAAGTTGTCCCATGTGTGGGTATTGATGGAACCACCCGAAGTACTCCAATGACACGTCCTTTGAATCTCAGCCTGCAACCTACACACAGCATGCTTTCACAGCTTGTGGTATCCAACACATGTCCAGTGAATCTTTTAGGCACAGACCTGCTCAGGAAGCTACATGCTCGTATCTCTTTCAACAACGATGGTACTGTCTCTTTAACTACCCCCCTGGATCAGGAAGAAGTGTCGCAAGTGTTCGGCCTTTTCTGTATATCCGAAGATGTGAAGCCCACCTCTGACACCTGGCTATCACAGGTCCCTGATATACTCTGGTCACAAGGTCCAGAAGATGTTGGAAGACTGCCAGTCCAACCAGTGGAGGTGAAGCTTAAACCAGGAGCCTTACTCCCCCGCAAGCCACAATACCCACTCTCAATTCAACAGTCTGCTGCTATCTCTCATCAGTTAGAATGCTATCTCAAGAATGGAACGATCATACCAACTAAATCTCCCTGCAACACACCGTTGTTTCCAGTAAAAAAGAAAACAAGGAAAGGAGAGCCGGTTACTTACCGAATGGTCCAAGACTTGCGTGCAGTGAATGAAGCCACAGTGCTGGACACTCCAATGGTGCCTAATCCACATACACTGCTGGCTGGCATCCCATCTACTGCTTCCTGTTTTACCGTAGTGGATCTAGCAAATGCTTTCTTCAGCGTTCCATTAAGTGCAGATTGTCAACATCTTTTTGCTTTTACCCATGAGGGCCAGCAGTATGCATGGACAGTGATGCCCCAAGGGGCCCAGAACAGCCCATCCATGTTCAGCCAAGCAATGACTGATGTATTAGAACCATGGAAGATCACTCACCCTAATGTAGTCTTGCTTCAATATGTCGATGATCTTCTCCTCTGCTGTGATTCTCTGGAAGAAGCCCAAGAAAGCTCAATCTCACTGCTACAATTCCTTGCACTGAATGGATGTAAAGCTTCCAAAAACAAACTCCAATTCTGCCAGGAAAAAGTCGTGTTCTTGGGACACTGCATCTCGCATCAAACTAAACATTTAACAGCAGATAGGAAGTCAGCCGTTGAGCAAATACCACTTCCCCAAAATCACACTCAACTGCAATCCTACTTAGGGATGACGTCATACTGTCGTGCGTGGATAATGGACGCCTCCCTGCTGATGGAACCTTTATATGAATGTTTGAAGACTCAGCCATTCAGTTTAACAGAGGAGGCTATAGATGCATTCTACAAGCTGAAAGATATCATATCTTCCTCTCCAGCCCTGGGTTTGCCAGACTATCAAAAACCATTCTGCCTGTTCGTCATGGAGAAAGCAGGACATGCTACGGGGGTTTTGACCCAGTCTCACGGAGGAAGACAGCGGCCCATTGGATACTACTCGGCCAGACTGGATCCTGTCGCCCGAGGAGCACCATCCTGCATGAGAGCGGTGTTCGCAACCCACCTGCTGTTGGACAAGACGTCTGACATCGTTTTAGGTCATCAGTTGAAGATCAAGGCTCCACATGACATCACTGCCATCCTGGCACAGACTCAGCCGAAGCATCTCTCTTCCGCTCGTCACTTGCGGCTACAGTGCTCCCTGCTGCTTCCCGACAACGTAACCATCTCCCGGTGTGCGGTCCTTAACCCTGCTACTCTCCTCCCTCTCCCATGGGGGGAGTGTCCCACCTCTGACACCTTGGTGGAAGAGGTACTCGACTCAGGCATAGCACAGCATGATTGCCTTGCTCTCATGAGGCAGGAAACCTCTGGATTCGATACCGTGAAAGATACACCCTTAGAAGACCCTGACTTAACCCTATTTGTGGATGGATCAAGGTATGCAGATAAAGAGGGGCAGTTTCGCACGGGGATAGCGGTGGTAACAGAAGATGCTGTGATGATGACACAGGCGTTACCCGCATCCTTGTCTGCTCAAGAAGCTGAGATACGCGCTCTCACTGAAGCCTGCAAGATGGCGGCTGGAAAGAAGGTGAACATTTACTCTGACTCCCGCTATGCATGGGGAATCGCTCACGATTATGGACCAATATGGAAGGCGAGGGACTTCATCACCACAAATGGCACACCTGTACGCCACCACAAGGCCGTAAAAGAACTGATGGAGTCTTTGCTATTGCCAGATACAGTCGCGGTGCTCAAGGTCAAGGCCCACACTGGGGGAACCTCAAAGGAAGCACTGGGAAATGCTCTCGCTGACAGAACAGCCAAAGAAGCCGCACTACAAGCACTCGTCACTGAAGTGACCAAGTTATGCTCCCTAACCAATCCTGAAGAACAAGAAGAGGGGAAAGATGGAAAGTCTTGGGAAGACATGGTCCGCATTCTTCAGAAGCAGGCCTCGAAAGAAGAGAGAGACAAATGGATCCAAGATGGAGCAGTACAGAATGAGAAACATCTGATACTGGAAAAAGGGAAACCATGCCTTCCGCGTGCTCTCTACCCGATGGTGGCCAGATGGGCCCATGGCATTACACATCAGTCAAAAGTGAAGATGCACAATCTTGTGAGAGGGTACTATCACGCACCTGGATTTTCCACTGCAGCAGCGAACTACACGAAAGGATGTCTGGTCTGCGCCCGATGCAACCCTGGGAAAACGGAGAAGACGCCTCAGAAGTGTACACCCAAGCCGTTGTACCCCTTCCAGCGCATACAGATAGATCACATCCAGATGCCTCACTCAGGAGGATTCGAATACGTCTTGGTGGTGATAGATATCTTTTCCGGATGGCCAGAAGCGTTTCCTGTCAAGAACCAATCCGCGAAGACAACGATGAAGAAACTTCTCACGGAGATAGTGTGCAGATATGGACTCCCGGAGACCATAGAAAGTGACCAGGGCCCTGCTTTTACTGCTAACTTGACCAAAGAGATATGGCAGGCCTTGGGTACTGAATTGGCTCTACACACCCCGTATCACCCTCAGAGTAGTGGGAAAGTTGAGAGGTTAAATGGGACTCTGAAAGCAAAAATGCTTAAGGCAGCGCAGGAGACAGGGAAGCCATGGCATGAGAGTCTTCCCCTCGCATTGTTCAGTGTCAGACACACCCCAACAGGAGCCCACAAGCTGAGCCCCTATGAGATCTTGTTTGGTAGCGCACCCAGATTAGGGTTGTACTTTCCACAACAGCTATCCTTGCAGTACGATACTCTGACCAAGTTTGTTGTGGAACTGGCTAAACATTTGACTAAAGTACATTCTCGAGTTTTCTCTTCCATTCCAGATCCTCAGGACCTAGAAGGCTCACACCAGATCCAACCAGGTGACTGGGTCCTCATCAGGAAATTCACCAGACGTACCCTTGAGCCCAGATACGACGGACCATTCCAGGTCCTTCTGACGACTACTACCGCTGTTAAAGTTGAAGGAAGACCCACATGGATCCACGCATCTCACTGCAAAAAGATGCCGGACCCGGGAGCAGGAGACGGCTGTCTCCCATCTTCTACCTAAGTCTGTTACATTCCATTTTCTTGGGGGTGGTGACTGGCCAAGGGGCAATATCCAGAGAAAATGGGGTGGTTACTTTCTGGTTTAATGTGTCCGTTCCCTCCACCTCATATCAGTTTGACTATTGTGACATAGTGATCCCATGCCCTACTCCCACTAACCAGTATCTTCTACACCATCGGGGTACACATTACATATGTATAACCACTGCTGAAACTGGATGGGGTTCAAATTGTGAAAAATGGTCCTTTGTAGGGTGGACCACCGGTAATGCACACTGGGGATCCAGGCCCACTCAAGCTGTAGAACGCAAAGACAGGTTTGGGAAAAGCTTATTGGATCGCATGACACTGACCAAAGGCAGATTCAGGGGAGAAAGGGGCATAGAAGATGGAGAAGACACAGACATTCGCTGTCCAATAGATGGGTGCATGACTATGTTTTTGAACATCGAGAATCCCTCTGAAGGTGATCAAGGACTGTACGTGCTAAGTACATATGGGGACATACCTGTACCTACTGTGACAGGGAAGTTTTGGCTCAAAAACATAGTGAACAAGCCTTCACACCACACCTGGGGTATACAGATAAGGGAACTGATAAGAGGGGCAAGATACATGACAGACATGACCTATGAAGACAAACTTGCTCTGGAAACCGGGTATTCAGACTCAATTCTCTGGTTAGAGTGGCTGAGGTACACCGCGACAAGTAACCACAGGTCAGCATGTATTGTGTGTGCCACAGCTAGGCCCCACTTGGGTACGGTTCCTTTCCCCATAGATCCCAGAACAGATGAAAAAGGTTTCTATTGCATATTGTCTCTTTTCAATAACACCACAGCCCTTTTAAAAAGATGCCGTAAGGTAGCACAAATGTACCCTCCCTACCAGTGGAACGAATCGATTGGGCATGGGATCACCCCCTATCCCGGAAATTATGCCTGTTTTGAACGCACTGCCCAGGGATTAGCAGTAGGTAAATTGCCACCAAATTTCTGTAACAGTACCATAAAAATAAACGATGGCCCTTATGATGATTCCCTGTTTACCAATCAACATAGTCAATTACCCGATGTATACTGGCTTTGTGGAGACATGAAAATAAGACCCCGTTTACAAGTACCGTGGATCGGGCAATGTGCCCTAGTAAAAGTGCTTATGCCATTCCACATATTTGAGTTGCCTGAAATAAACAAAGCTGTTCAGGAACACCAGCCCCTAAACAGACAAAAAAGGGAATCAGAAATAAAAGGATCCTTTGACCCTCATGTTTATGTTGATTCAATTGGTGTTCCTAGAGGAGTGCCGGATGAATTCAAAGCCAGAAATCAAGTAGCAGCCGGTTTTGAATCAATCGTCCCCATAATAACGGTAAACAAAAATGTAGATTGGATAAACTACCTGTATTACAACCAACAACGCTTTGTAAATTACACCAGAGACGCCCTAAAAGGAATTGTTGAACAACTAGGACCCACCTCAGTTATGACCTTTCAAAATAGGATGGCCCTCGACATGATTCTGGCAGAAAAGGGGGGAGTCTGTAAAATGATAGGACCTAACTGCTGTACTTACATACCCAATAATACTGCCCCCGATGGTAGCATAACTAAAGCCCTAAAAGGTCTCACTGATTTGTCCGAAGAACTGGCCAGAAACTCAGGCACACAACAATGGGACACTTGGTTTGGGTGGTGGAGAGGGTGGCAAGATGCGCTTATTAAACTAGGAATAATTCTTATCTGTGTCTTGACAGTGTTGATCTTGATCATGTGCTGCGTGGCTCCATGCATCAGGAGGATGATAACTAAGACCATGGATGAGACGATGACCATGCATGCCGCTTTTGATGACCTTCCACCACCGCCTGAGGAGTATGAGGCTCTGAGTGCAACCAGCCCCGATGAGTATGAACTGATGAGAGGACCACCACCACCACCGCCTTCTACTCCTCCCCCTTCATCTCGGATCCTGTATGCCACTGTGGAACGTGGCCGAGAGGACACCTAAGGGACAGGAACTGTTTCTTTCTGCCATCCTGTGCTTCTACTTCCCTTTTGATCGTTTGCTGAACAAGTCTATTTGTTTTCGTCCATTTGATATACAGCGAGTCTTGCCTAGTCTTGGACTCAGGGTATGGTGATTTCAGATCAGGGTCTGTTAGGAAATAGGGGTACGCTGGAGGCCCGGCCCTGACCACCTTTAGGTCTACCGTCGGGATGAGGGATAGAACAGGGTCCCCAGTCGTAGGGATAGCTTAGGAATACCCTGCATAATGTATACATAAAGACATGCTGGAACATGTCGGGACAGATGGATGGACTTGACAAAAAAGATTTTTTGGTTATCTTCAAAAGGGGGGACTGTTATGGATGGGATTAAATGCATATTGAATCCATATTGAATATAATCAAGAAAATGCTGGACTAACAAAATGGCCTTTGATTTAGCTTCTTCTTTCTAAACCCACCCATGTCTGGAAATTGCAGACATGGGACTTTCCACTTTATCATAAGACGAGACATACTTTTATTTTAATACATGCTGAGTTAGCTTAATATAAGATTATGAAATGCATACATATATATTACTCGATGTAAGCTGTTTTTGTAAGATTAACCAATAGGATTATAGTAGGCACCCTTGGCCCTCAGCCAAGGGTCTTTTGATATTATACCCTTTACTTCCCTTAATAAACTGAGAATTCTACATCCATCATGACTGGCTGTCTTTGATTTGGAATACAGGTGTCAAAGGGATAGATGCGTATCATATGAATGGCATCAACCTAAATTAAGGCTTTATCACCTACTGTATCCTCACCTATCCCTTGTAGACTGTGAGCCCTTGCGGGCAGGGACCTCTATCCTCCTGCACCAGTCTGTGCCTTGTATTGTTTATGATTATTGTACTTGTCCCTATTATGTATACCCCTTTCACATGTAAAGCACCATGGAATAGATGGCGCTATAATAATAAATAATAATAATAATAATAATAAAAAAAATCATCCATGACTTAAAGGGAATCTGTCACCAGATTTTTGCTACTTCATCTGAGAGCAGCATAATGTAGTAGAGATACTGAAACTAAAAACGTTTATCTTAGATGACTGTGTGCAGCCATTTTGACTTCATCTCAGAATTCCGTGTAGCAGAGCTGGGAGCTCTCCCCACCCACATATGACTATCAATAGAGATTATGCATTGACTGTGAAGTTTCAATCACAGAAAAGGGCCTGAAAGGCTATGTGCACACGCTGCGTTTTTTTGACGCTGCGTTTTTGTGCGTTTTTGGCCGCTAAAAACGCACAAAAACGCACCTGCGTCGAAAAAACGCGGCAAAAAATGCCGCGTTTTGCCGCGATTTGGTGCGTTTTTTTGCTGCGTTTTGCTGCGTTTTTGCTCACTGCGTCCTTATGCGTTTTTTATCAGTGAACAAAAAAAAAAAGGTCTGATGTCATTTCCTTCTTCAATGTGTTCTTCATTCTCCACTAGTGTATGCAGAAGAGCAGACAGCTGCAGAACTACAAGGCTCAGCATCCTCGATCCAATAGTGTATGCAGGACAGCAGACAGCAGCTGTCGAACTACAAGGCTCAGCATCCTCCATCCAATAGTGTATGCAGGAGAGCAGACAGCAGCTGTCGAACTACAAGGCTCAGCATCCTCCTTCCAGGACTGTATGCAGGATTTCTTTGCCCCCCCAAAAAAAAAAAATGACGTGGGCTTCGCCATATTTTTGTATGCTAGCCGGGTACAGCAGGCAGGTACGGGCTGCCCCCAACCCCCAGCTGCCTATTTGTACCCGGCTGGGAACCAAAAATATAGGGAAGCCCTTTTTTTTTAAATTATTTCATGAATTTCATGAAATAATTTAAAAAAAAAAATGACGTGAGCTTCGCCCCATTTTTGAGTCCAGCCGGGTACAACTAGGCAGCTGGGGATTGGAATCCACAGTGCAGGGTGCCCATGCTTTCTGGGCACCCCCGCTGTGAATTTCAGTCCCGCAGCCACCCCAGAAAATGGCGCTTTCATAGAAGCGCCATCTTCTGGCGCTGTATCCAACTCTTCCGGCTGCCCTGATGCCGGGTGGCTAGCCAGGTAATAATGGAGTTAGGGCTAGCTGTATATTATCAGCTAGCCCTAAGCCCGAAATTCATGGTGTCACGCCAATATTAGACATGGCCACCATGAATTTCTAGTAAAGATAAAAAAAAAACACAACACAGAAAAATATTTTTATTAGAAATAAAACACAACACAATTAGTGACTCCATCTTTATTGAAATAAACCCCCCTCCGCAGTAATCCTGGGTCAGGGTCCCGCGCCGTCCAATCAGGATCCAATATCATCTGATCGGTTTGCTGGAAGACAAAGCGATCAGATGATGTGTCAGGTTAAAGGATGTGAATCACATCACACATCAGCTGAGTGCATAAACGCCGATTATACAATCAGCAAATGCATCAGTAGAAAAAAAAAAAAAATAATACTCACTTATGTGCTGAATTACCGGCAGCTCCCGGAGCGATGGGGCAGGAGTCTGATCCTGTCCGATCGCTGCAGCAGCTGCCGGTAATCAGGGATGAAGTCTCCTGACGCATCCGCTGATACCGGCCGGGCGCCCGCGTCAGCCCGAGACTCGATCAGCTGATGCGTCAGGTGACTGCATCAGGTGATCCATCGCCAGGTCCTGCAAGCAAGGTCCTGCCCCGGGGAGACTGCACACAGCCGGAGCGGGAGCGGCGATACCGTGACAGGAGCTAGGAGCGGGCATGGCACCGCGAGGCTGCAGACAGGTGAGTATAACTTTTTTTTTTTTTATTCTACTGTTAACTTTTGTTTTCGCAGCCGCTTCCACCTCCCGCCCAGACATGGCGCCGCACGGCAGCATACATGCACAGGACGGGAGATGGACGCGGCGGTGACGGTACCGGGAGGATTCATGCTTCTGTCTATACTGACAGAAGGAATCCTCTTCCTGTACACGTCACTTTACTACCCACCTCCTGCGCTTATAGCTGCGTTTTTGGTCTTAGAAACGCACCAAAACGCAGCTATTTGCGTTTCTCATTGCGTCTTTCAACATCCCATTGAACTCAATGGATGAAAAGCGCACTGAAAAACGCGGGAATAATTGACATGCTGCGTTTTTGTGGTCACCACAAAAACGCAGCTGAAAAAAAAACGCTGTGTGGGGACAGCAAAAATGAAAACTCATAGACTTTGCTGGGGAAGCAAAGTCATGCAGTTTTGAGGCCAAAAACGCACCCGAAAAACGCGCAAAAACGCCGAGAAAAACGCACCGTGTGCACATAGCCAAAGACTGGTCTGCATGTGCAAGAGTCACACCAATGTTAATCACAGAGCAATAAACCCTTTAGTAAGAGTTAACAATAACGGGTAAGAGAAACAGATGTTTATACTTTAACCCTTGCAGCACGCTGTCCTCAGCTTACATTGCAAAATCCTGGTGACAGATTCCCTTTAATGTAACAAATTCCTTAGGTTGGTTAAGTAATTAAAGATGCAGACACTTTTTCATATAGATAGCATTGATTTTGGGTAATTATAAAACAAATTCTAAAGCTGATAAACATCTAATAGCAGTTCAATTATGCCATCTCAGTTAATAAATTAAGGCAAAATGTTTGTTTTTTTACTACAGAGGTTTTTTTGGATATACCATGTATGTAACTTATAAAAAACAGTGTCAAAATTCATAGCAGAGTTTTGTTAGACTTCACGTACCATTAGACCAAATTATATATTAAAACAATACTTTGTTGAAAAACACTTTAAAAGTTGCTTGATGGTATTTATGCACCAATATGTCATAGTACAAATAAACTAAAGTTATGTTCCCTGAAATTTCAAGTTAGAAAGTGAGAAAGAGGAGTGGGAATAATAATAAGATTGACTTTAAATTTACACTTATTATACCGCTGAGCCCTTTTGTAAACGCTACTCAACATTAATAAGGAGATATGCATGAATGATCCTTGTTTGGAAAGAAACATGCTAGAATTCTCAAACTGCCACCTGCTGTGTGACTGGCTTCAACTCTGCTAAAGGAAAATATATTAGTATCCAACTGGGACATACCAAATAGAAAATAAATATCTGTTCAACAAGACAAAACCTATTAGCCTACCTAATGATAGTTAAAGGAGTTACACGGATCGTTTTTATTTTTTTATTATAGGTCTAAAAATTAAAAGCTGATTGTTGCAAACTACCTGCCTGTTCTATTTAGTGATGGCTCAGAGTGGGCTCAGACCGCGATTCTGCTGCTTCCTGCTAGTAGAGCAGTTTTTCTCTTCCGACCTGCTTTTTTGATGGGATTTAACTGCCGATGTCATGCAGATTGACATTTAGCACCTCACAGTTATGAAATGGGGAGTTGGCTGTCAATTAGCACTAAATTGGCAGTGACGCACTGTTAACAGAGCAGCTACAGTGCTGGCCAAAAGTATTGGCACCCCTGCAATTCTGTCAGATAATACTCAGTTTCTTCTTGAAAATGATTGCAATCACAAATTCTTTGGTATTATCTTCATTTATTTTGCTTGCAATGAAAAAACACAAAAGAGAATGAAACAAAAATCAAATCATTGATCATGTCACACAAAACTCCAAAAAAGGGCCAGACAAAAGTATTGGCACCCTTAGCCTAATACTTGGTTGAACAACCTTTAGCGAAAATAACTGCGAACAACCGCTTCCGGTAACCATCAATGAGTTTCTTACAATGCTCTGCTGGAATTTTAGACCATTCTTCTTTGGCAAAACTGCTCCAGGTCCCTGAGATTTGAAGGGTGCCTTCTCTAAGCTGCCATTTTGAGATCTCTCCACAGGTGTTCTATGGGATTCAGGTCTGGACTCATTTCTGGTCACTTTAGTAGTCTCCAGTGCTTTCTATCAAACCATTTTCTAGTGCTTTTTGAAGTGTGTTTTGGGTCATTGTCCTGCTGGAAGACCCATGACCTCTGAGGAAGACTCAGCTTCCTCCCACTGGGCCCTACATTATGCTGCAAAATTTGTTGGTAGTTTTCAGACTTCATAATGCCATGCACACAGTCAAGCAGTCCAGTGCCAGAGGCAGCAAAGCAACCCCAAAACATCAGGGAACCTCCGCCATGTTTGACTGTAGGGACCGTGTTCTTTTCTTTGAATGCCTCTTTTTTTTCCTGTAAACTCTATGTTGATGGCTTTTTCCAAAAAGCTTTACTTTTGTTTCATCTGACCAGAGAACATTCTTCCAAAATGTTTTAGGTTTTCTCAGATAGGTTTTGGCAAACTCCAGCCTGGCTTTTTTATGTCTCGGGGTAAGAAGTGGGGTCTTCCTGGATATCCTACCATACAGTCCCTTTTCATTCAGACGCCGACGGATAGTACAGGTTGACACTGTTGTACCCTCGGACTACAGGGCAGCTTGAACTTGTTTGGATGTTAGTCGAGGTTCTTTATCCAGCATCCGCACAATCTTGCGTTGAAATCTCTCGTCAATTTTTATTTTCCTTCCACATCTAGGGAGGTTAGCCACAGTGCCATAGGCTTTAAACTTCTTGATGACACTGCGCACCATAGACACAGGAACTTTCAGGTTTTTGGAGATGGACTTGTAGCCTTGAGATTGCTCATGCTTCCTCACAATTTGGATTCTCAAGTCCTCAGACAGCTCTTTGGTCTTCTTTCTTTTCACCATGCTCAATGTGGTACACACAAGGACACAGGACAGAGGTTGAGTCAACTTTAATCCATGTCAACTGGCTGCAAGTGTGACTTAGTTATTGCCAACACCTGTTAGGTGCCACAGGTAAGTTACAGGTGCTGTTAATTACACAAATTAGAGAAGCATCACATGATTTTTCAAACAGTGCCAATACTTTTGTCCACCCCCTTTTTTATGTTTGGTGTGGAATTATATCCAATTTGGCTTTCTGACAATTTTTTTTTTTGTTGTTCATTGAAGACAAATTAAATGAAGATAATAATACCAAAGAATTTGTGATTGCAATCATTGTCAAGAAGAAACTGAGTATTATCTGACAGAATTGCAGGGGTGCCAATACTTTTGGCCAGCACTGTAAGAAGAGAAGAAGCAGAATCACAGTCCAAGAGCATTCTGAGCCATGACTAAATAAAACAGCAGAGCAGAAGAGAAGGAACTGCTCTGTTGAGGTGACATCAGTGGAAGTTGCAGCATCGCCAGCAGTACTAGTCTGACTGCTTTGTGCTGGCAGAGATTGGTGCCAAGCAGAACAGATAAGCAGTTAGTGACTATCTGCATATTAGTTCTTAGGTCCAAATTAAAAAGTAAAGTATTCCCTGATAACCACTTTCTGTTTCAATCCACTTTGAAGCTCAATGTAGCTGTAGCAAAAATACTTTTAGAACCTGAATTCCACTTTTCAATGAAACTATAGTTGTCAAGAAGCTCTTTAGAAAGGTACTAATAAAAGTACTAATAAAAAAATATATAGACAAGCGTAAAATTCATGTAATGAAAGTCAGAAAATGGTCCACAAAATAGCGAATATTTACTATGGAATATAGAGACTTAATATACGTTCTACTGTATAACACCCACATGTTAAATGACTTAAACTGATACTAGATAAGAACATCTGCATTATCTACAAACACTAAAGATTTAAATTCATATTATATATCAATTAGATGATGACGAATAGATAAACAAATTAATAGCTTCTGAAATAGGCAAGTACATGAACAATATTTATTTGTATATACAATAAAGGTAATACATGTCTAATCACTGGGGGTCTCAAAATTAGGACCCCACTGGTCATGTAAATGTGTCCTGTGCTCCTCAAGGAATAAAGTGGTGTCAAGCATGCACACTACTGTGCTATTTAACTGTGTGGTACTGACAGAATTACTGGGTGGTAGCGCTGTCGAATGAACAAAAGCATACAATCTATTATCAAGGGTGCAAACCCATTTTACACGAAAATTATGCACGTATAAAAGTATATATAAAAGTGTAAAAAATGTAAAGTTTGATGTTCTAATGTTGATTTCCTAACACGTAAATGCCTTACAGAATGGGTGCTTAATACCATTGCCCATTTTTCTAAAATACAGGAGAAAATTGGGTTAGTAAATATATTAAACTAAGTTTTCTCTATGCCATATTTCTGAGGCCCCTACGTGGCGGGGTCCCAGAGTTATAAAAAGCATGGCAGGCTTATAGACTATTTCCAGTATTTTTTAATTTATACTTTTAACTGTTATCTGCTTTAAAAGAACTTACTTTTTCATCTCACCCTGCAAACCTAACATCTGTGGGAAACAAAGTGAAAGGCTTAAATTCATTATCGGATTGTGGGTGTATAAAGGATGAAAAAAAATGTTTCCCCATATTGGATGTGCTGCCATGCTTTTTTTCCATTTTTGTCTTTTCTTATCTGGAAAATAGGATACTGAGCCAGTAGCCTTGTTGGACTTTTGAGATATATATATATATATATATAGACATATAAGTATGGATATATATATATATATATTTATATATATATATATATATATATATATATATATATATATATACCTATATGTCTATCTATATATATATATATATATATATATATATATATATATATATATATATATATATTGTGCACTCTGCAAGAAGTGGTCCCCGAGATCAGTCACTACCTAATGTACATTAAACTCATTGCTATGTATGCTCGGTGTACCAATCCTTAATTACTCAACCAGGTAACACATTTAAATTAAATAACTCTATTACCTTTTGGAGAACTATAGAATAACTAAACATATAACACATTAACTCTTTTATAAACTAATTTTAAATCTTTTTTTTTCCAGTGGTAAATATATAATCCAAATTGCTACCTAAGTTTAATTACTTTTTTGAAGACATTATACACACCTGTAAATAAGGCTTGCCCTTTTCAACGCCTCCGATAACTATATCAGAAGATGCCATAGCTCCATTAGAAGAAAAACCCAATCCGACATAGCCCAGGGTCTCCACCTGTACAAGAAAAGTGATTATGTTTTCTTTGTGGATCCAGTACATTTTATATTTTCCCTTTGAATCCAGAACTGCACTGTGATAATCCTGCATATCCAAGTTCATTGCTGTAGTCAAAAGAGGTAGCAAAAAGATATATACAAGCATCTTCATGTACATTATCCTTTCTAGTGGACCATCAGATAACAGGGTTGAAATATACTTTCATTCAGCTCGTTCCTATTCGACAAACTACTTAACACTGAGTGCTGTGTAGCCCTAAAGCGTGTGTTCTCTGATGGTCGGAGGAGGAGGCAGATGCAAGATAGTCTTCACAGTGGGATTGTGCTGCTTGTCCCTTTCAGGAAGCAAAAAGCATGGCTTGAGTCCTAGAATCCTAACTAGGCTTCTCATAAGCCTTAGGCAAGACTGCCTTGATGTATAGTGGAGTGGGCATGCTGCTACAAGTGGGTACTTGTGTTTGTGAGTCAAAGATGTTTCCTTTTGTATTAATCATGTGTGCCAAAAATAAAGCCCTTAGACAACTGCGAATGCACAAATATCAGTTTTTTTTGTTTGTCTACTGTACTTTTAACCCCCTCTCGTGGTGAAATGCTGCATACATTATTTCACTTTAATGAAAGCTTTTATTGTTAGAAGTATTCCCCATCTTTTGCTTGAGAAAATAAATACAAACCACTAAAATAATAATATTAAGAGTGCTTTCATACAAAAAACCTCAACAAAGGCTCGTAAAACTGGGCTAATGCGTTTCAGAAATTGACGGATTGTCCTGAAAAGTCCTTTCTCTGAAATAGTAGCTATTAGGCTATTAAACTTCATTTGTTGTGTCCCAGAATAGGGAATTTGTGAAACAAAGAGATAAAAAATATCTTTCCGAGCTATAAGCAGAGTTATGTTTTGCTAGTGAACTTTGAATCATTAAAATTAAGTGTTCTGATAAGCTCTGCCAAAGCCATGCTAAAGCTGTCAAAATCATATTTTGTGGAGGAACTAGCTTTAATGATGTGTTGTTAAGATTTTTAAAAATTGACAATATAAGAAATATATATCTTGAAGATAATAATTGGTAATAGAACAAATCAAATTGTCAAAACCACATGAAAAATAGACAGACTAAAGTGCATTGTGAAAAGAAAAAATAGCTGCTTTGTTCCTTCCAATAATGCTTTGTGGGAATCCCATCATATAATACAGTATATTGCTCTAAATCTGTTATGGCACCATGGTTAAAGGCAGCTAGATAACAGTATTAAACTGCGGCAGTGTCGCGGGCGGGGAGGAGGCCGTCGCTGCTGCGCTCTCGCTAATGCTCGGGTCTGGCGCTGATGTGGCTGCTGCTGCTGCTCGGTGGCTCGAGCGGTGGGCCGGATCTGGGGACTCGAGCGGCGCTCCTCGCCCGTGAGTGAAAGGGGTGGTTGGTTTGGGGGATTTAGTCCGTGACACCACCCATGGGTCGTGGTGAAGATGGGCACCACCGGTGCTGGTGACGGGGATCCCGGGAGCGATGGTAGGGAGCAGCTGGGATGTTGTTTTCTCCCTCCGTGGGTAGGGGTCAGTGGTCCCGGGGACCGGTGATGTTGTGACGGGGAGGCAGAGTTGGTGAGGTGCAGGGTTGCAGGGACAGCGCGGCGCGGTGCCAGATGGCACGGGTGTACTCACTCAGCAAGAAAGGTACAAAGTCCTAGGGAAACCAAACGGCTGGATGGACGGGTCCTGCAGCCGGCTGCAGTGCTTCTCCCCGGACAGGTGATGGCGGCTGTCTAACCCTGCACCTTGATGTTCTCTTTCTGACTACTATGGATTCCCAATGGTAGTCCGCTCCCCGGTGTATGGGTACTGGAGGAGCCCGTTTGCCTGCAGACGCTGGCCCTTGGGTCTCTAGCCTTAGGCGATAGCTGTATACCCTCACAGTGTGGGCTGTTGCCTTCAATCGGGACTTTTGCTGTTGTGAAACCCCTGGGGTTCCAGTCTCATTCGGATCTGACTATTATCGGCGGCTCTAAGCCTGGTCGGGGTCCGATGGCCCTGCCTGTGTGTGCTGGCTTCACTTCATTCCCCGGTCAGTCCCGTCGGGCCGTCGCCCGTCCCCGATCCTACGATTCCGCATTGCTCCACCACTCCTACAGACGGCCACCACCATCTGCCAACCTTGCTGTTAGTGCCTGGGCCACAAACCCAGACACCCAAGTGTTCACTCCTCACTCCTCAAACTCCAACACTCGACTGTCACTTTTCCTGCGTCCAGGCCTGTGAACTCCTCGGTGGGTGGGGCCAACCGCTTAGCCCCGCCTGACCTGGTGTGGACATCAGACACTGGAGGGAGGCAACAAGGGTTTTTGTTTGGCTGGTGTCCCTGTCTAGTGGGGGTGGGGGTATTTGGATGTTATCTGTGACAACCTGGCTAGGCCAGGGCGCCACATTCCCCCTTGGTGAAATGCAGACCATCCGCGGGCTGCCCGTCCATCACCGGTTTTATTTTTCAACTGTAAAAAGATAAATTAACATGTAAAACATTTTCAAACATAAGCATTTCTTGTAAGGACACTTAAACGTTGCACATATAAACATAAACATTTTTAATAATAACAGACGGACGGACGGATGTCTTCCGCTCTCCCACCCAAGCAACCTAGCCCTGATGCTGCCCCTAAGGTTCAGGCTGCCCGAGCGGTAACGGGTACGGTTACTCGCACCCGGCTGTCACTTCAGGGGACCCCACGTCCTTGGGGGACCCCTGACCCCCGGAGGATGGCCACAGGTCCTGGTGGTGGCCGGACTCCAGCCTGCTCTGCTTTGGGCCCTTCCTCCAATCTGCCTCTCCGGAGGCGGCTCCAACGGAATATCACAATTCAACTTATTTACAAGCCCACTAGTTCGTGGGTGGCCTGCCAGTTCTCGGCCTTGTCCATGAGTAGTCTCTCATGCAGGTTGTAAAACACACAGGGTCCCTCCAGGGACAACTTGCCGGCAACGGCCGGAATAATCATGTAGACAATCAGGTAAATGTCACGGTTCATTAAAGTTATTCAATCAAATTGCTGAGGGTCCCAACTAGAGATGAGTGAACCGGTCCCGGTTCGGCTCGAGGTCGGTTCGCCGAACGGAGGTCCCGTTCGAGTTCGGCTCGTCGAACGTTCGACGAACTGAACTCGAACTGCATAGGAAACAATGGCAGGCAATCACAAACACAGAAAAACACCTAGAAAACACCCTCAAAGGTGTCCAAAAGGTGACAAACAACTCACAACACATGGGAAAGTGACAAGGACATATACTCATGCGAAAACAAAAGAGCTGGACAAGGAAAAAGAGGAAGACACACAGATATATGAGTATATGCAAGGAAACATCGATTCCATTATTGTGCAACTTGAGCCCTGCTCATTTTAGGCTTCCAATCTGAATAAATTGCCTGAGCTCGCCACGTACACCTTGGGGATCTTGTCGTGTCCTGCAGCCAGCGTTCTCTCGGAACCTGTCTTCAGTGCTGCTGGGGGTCTGCTGGCAGATAAGCACACGTGTCTGTCCACTGACAATGTGGACATGGCTCTCAGAGGACTTTTCTTCCCCTGGGTCAGCCAGGGGAGGCGAAAGGCACGCGTATTTTTGAGAGTGCTTCATGCAAAGCATCTTTTTCATTTTGAAAAGGGGCATCAACTGATGTCAGTCAAGAGGGGTGTGTGTGGCCCAATTAGTGGCAACCAGGGAGACTGTGGTTGGAGTCCCCTCGCTGTGTTTCTAAAAGAACCAAAATGAACAAATCATGGCTCTCAGAGGACTTTTCTTCCCCTGGGTCAGCCAGGGGACGGGAAAGGCACGCGTATTTTTGAGAGTGCTTCATGCAAATCATCTTTTTCATTTTGAAAAGGGGCATCAACTGATGTCAGTCAAGTGGGGTGTGTGTGGCCCAATTAGTGGCAACGAGGGAGACTGTGGTTGGAGTCCCCTCGCTGTGTTTCTAAAAGAACCAAGATGAACAAGGCATGGCTCTCAGAGGACTTTTCTTCCCTTGGGTCAGCCAGGGGAGGTGAAAGGCACGCGTATTTTTGAGAGTGCTTCATGCAAAGCATCTTTTTCTTTTTCAAAAGGGTGGTCAACCGATGCCAGTCAAGTGGGGTGTGTGTGGGCCAGTTAGTGGAAACGAGGGAGACTGTGGTTGGAGTCCCCTCGCTGTGTTTCTAAAAGAACCAAGATGAACAAGTTATGGCTCTCAGAGGACTTTTCTTCCCCTGGGTCAGCCAGGGGAGGTGAAAGGCACGCGTATTTTTGAGAGTGCTTCATGCAAAGCATCTTTTTCATTTTGAAAAGGGGCATCAACTGATGTCAGTCAAGTGGGGTGTGTGTGGCCCAATTAGTGGCAACGAGGGAGACTGTGGTTGGAGTCCCCTCGCTGTGTTTCTAAAAGAACCAAGATGAACAAGTCATGGCTCTCAGAGGACTTTTCTTCCCCTGGGTCAGCCAGGGGAGGTGAAAGGCACGCGTATTTTTGAGAGTGCTTCATGCAAAGCATCTTTTTCATTTTGAAAAGGGGCATCAACTGATGTCAGTCAAGTGGGGTGTGTGTGGCCCAATTAGTGGCAACGAGGGAGACTGTGGTTGGAGTCCCCTCGCTGTGTTTCTAAAAGAACCAAGATGAACAAGTCATGGCTCTCAGAGGACTTTTCTTCCCCTGGGTCAGCCAGGGGAGGTGAAAGGCACACGTATTTTTGAGAGTGCTTCATGCAAAGCATCTTTTTCTTTTTCAAAAGGGTGGTCAACCGATGCCAGTCAAGTGGGGTGTGTGTGGGCCAGTTAGTGGAAACGAGGGAGACTGTGGTTGGAGTCCCCTCGCTGTGTTTCTAAAAGAACCAAGATGAACAAGTCATGGCTCTCAGAGGACTTTTCTTCCCCTGGGTCAGCCAGGGGACGGGAAAGGCACGCGTATTTTTGAGAGTGCTTCATGCAAAGCATCTTTTTCATTTTGAAAAGGGGCATCAAATGATGTCAGTCAAGAGGGGTGTGTGTGGCCCAATTAGTGGCAACGAGGGAGACTGTGGTTGGAGTCCCCTCGCTGTGTTTCTAAAAGAACCAAAATGAACAAATCATGGCTCTCAGAGGACTTTTCTTCCCCTGGGTCAGCCAGGGGACGGGAAAGGCACGCGTATTTTTGAAAGTGCTTCATGCAAAGCATCTTTTTCATTTTGAAAAGGGGCATCAACTGATGTCAGTCAAGTGGGGTGTGTGTGGCCCAATTAGTGGCAACGAGGGAGACTGTGGTTGGAGTCCCCTCGCTGTGTTTCTAAAAGAACCAAGATGAACAAGTCATGGCTCTCAGAGGACTTTTCTTCCCCTGGGTCAGCCAGAGGAGGTGAAAGGCACACGTATTTTTGAGAGTGCTTCATGCAAAGCATCTTTTTCTTTTTCAAAAGGGTGGTCAACCGATGCCAGTCAAGTGGGGTGTGTGTGGGCCAGTTAGTGGAAACGAGGGAGACTGTGGTTGGAGTCCCCTCGCTGTGTTTCTAAAAGAACCAAAATGAACAAATCATGGCTCTCAGAGGAATTTTGTTCCCCTGGGTCAACCAGGGGAGGTGAAAGGCACGCGTATTTTTGAGAGTGCTTCATGCAAAGCATCTTTTTCTTTTTCAAAAGGGTGGTCAACCAATGCCAGTCAAGTGGGGTGTGTGTGGGCCAGTTAGTGGAAACGAGGGAGACTGTGGTTGGAGTCCCCTCGCTGTGTTTCTAAAAGAACCAAAATGAACAAATCATGGCTCTCAGAGGACTTTTGTTCCCCTGGGTCAGCCAGGGGACGGGAAAGGCACGCGTATTTTTGAGAGTGCTTCATGCAAAGCATCTTTTTCATTTTGAAAAGGGGCATCAACTGATGTCAGTCAAGTGGGGTGTGTGTGACCCAATTAGTGGCAATGAGGGAGACTGTGGTTGGAGTCCCCTCGCTGTGTTTCTAAAAGAACCAAGATGAACAAGTCAAGGCTCTCAGAGGACTTTTCTTCCCCTGGGTCAGCCAGGGGAGGTGAAAGGCACGCGTATTTTTGAGAGTGCTTCATGCAAAGCATCTTTTTCATTTTGAAAAGGGGCATCAACTGATGTCAGTCAAGTGGGGTGTGTGTGGCCCAATTAGTGGCAACGAGGGAGACTGTGGTTGGAGTCCCCTCGCTGTGTTTCTAAAAGAACCAAGATGAACAAGTCATGGCTCTCAGAGGACTTTTCTTCCCCTGGGTCAGCCAGGGGAGGTGAAAGGCACGCGTATTTTTGAGAGTGCTTCATGCAAAGCATCTTTTTCATTTTGAAAAGGGGCATCAACTGATGTCAGTCAAGTGGGGTGTGTGTGGCCCAATTAGTGGCAACGAGGGAGACTGTGGTTGGAGTCCCCTCGCTGTGTTTCTAAAAGAACCAAGATGAACAAGTCATGGCTCTCAGAGGACTTTTCTTCCCCTGGGTCAGCCAGGGGAGGTGAAAGGCACGCGTATTTTTGAGAGTGCTTCATGCAAAGCATCTTTTTCATTTTGAAAAGGGGCATCAACTGATGTCAGTCAAGTGGGGTGTGTGTGGCCCAATTAGTGGCAACGAGGGAGACTGTGGTTGGAGTCCCCTCGCTGTGTTTCTAAAAGAACCAAGATGAACAAGTCATGGCTCTCAGAGGACTTTTCTTCCCCTGGGTCAGCCAGGGGAGGTGAAAGGCACGCGTATTTTTGAGAGTGCTTCATGCAAAGCATCTTTTTCTTTTTCAAAAGGGTGGTCAACCGATGCCAGTCAAGTGGGGTGTGTGTGGGCCAGTTAGTGGAAACGAGGGAGACTGTGGTTGGAGTCCCCTCGCTGTGTTTCTAAAAGAACCAAGATGAACAAGTCATGGCTCTCAGAGGACTTTTCTTCCCCTGGGTCAGCCAGGGGACGGGAAAGGCACGCGTATTTTTGAGAGTGCTTCATGCAAAGCATCTTTTTCATTTTGAAAAGGGGCATCAACTGATGTTAGTCAAGAGGGGTGTGTGTGGCCCAATTAGTGGCAACGAGGGAGACTGTGGTTGGAGTCCCCTCGCTGTGTTTCTAAAAGAACCAAAATGAACAAATCATGGCTCTCAGAGGACTTTTCTTCCCCTGGGTCAGCCAGGGGACGGGAAAGGCACGCGTATTTTTGAGAGTGCTTCATGCAAAGCATCTTTTTCATTTTGAAAAGGGGCATCAACTGATGTCAGTCAAGAGGGGTGTGTGTGGGCCAGTTAGTGGAAACGAGGGAGACTGTGGTTGGAGTCCCCTCGCTGTGTTTCTAAAAGAACCAAAATGAACAAATCATGGCTCTCAGAGGACTTTTGTTCCCCTGGGTCAGCCAGGGGACGGGAAAGGCACCCGTATTTTTGAGAGTGCTTCATGCAAAGCATCTTTTTCATTTTGAAAAGGGGCATCAACTGATGTCAGTCAAGTGGGGTGTGTGTGGCCCAATTAGTGGCAACGAGGGAGACTGTGGTTGGAGTCCCCTCGCTGTGTTTCTAAAAGAACCAAGACGAACAAGTCATGGCTCTCAGAGGACTTTTCTTCCCCTGGGTCAGCCAGGGGAGGTGAAAGGCACGCGTATTTTTGAGAGTGCTTCATGCAAAGCATCTTTTTCATTTTGAAAAGGGGCATCAACTGATGTCAGTCAAGTGGGGTGTGTGTGGCCCAATTAGTGGCAATGAGGGAGACTGTGGTTGGAGTCCCCTCGCTGTGTTTCTAAAAGAACCAAGATGAACAAGTCATGGCTCTCAGAGGACTTTTCTTCCCATGGGTCAGCCAGGGGAGGTGAAAGGCACGCGTATTTTTGAGAGTGCTTCATGCAAAGCATCTTTTTCATTTTGAAAAGGGGCATCAACTGATGTCAGTCAAGTGGGGTGTGTGTGGCCCAATTAGTGGCAACGAGGGAGACTGTGGTTGGAGTCCCCTCGCTGTGTTTCTAAAAGAACCAAGATGAACAAGTCATGGCTCTCAGAGGACTTTTCTTCCCCTGGGTCAGCCAGGGGAGGTGAAAGGCACGCGTATTTTTGAGAGTGCTTCATGCAAAGCATCTTTTTCATTTTGAAAAGGGGCATCAACTGATGTCAGTCAAGTGGGGTGTGTGTGGCCCAATTAGTGGCAACGAGAGAGACTGTGGTTGGAGTCCCCTCGCTGTGTTTCTAAAAGAACCAAGATGAACAAGTCATGGCTCTCAGAGGACTTTTCTTCCCCTGAGTCAGCCAGGGGAGGTGAAAGGCACGCGTATTTTTGAGAGTGCTTCATGCAAAGCATCTTTTTCTTTTTCAAAAGGGTGGTCAACCGATGCCAGTCAAGTGGGGTGTGTGTGGGCCAGTTAGTGGAAACGAGGGAGACTGTGGTTGGAGTCCCCTCGCTGTGTTTCTAAAAGAACCAAGATGAACAAGTCATGGCTCTCAGAGGACTTTTCTTCCCCTGGGTCAGCCAGGGGACGTGAAAGGCACGCGTATTTTTGAGAGTGCTTCATGCAAAGCATCTTTTTCATTTTGAAAAGGGGCATCAACTGATGTCAGTCAAGAGGGGTGTGTGTGGGCCAGTTAGTGGAAATGAGGGAGACTGTGGTTGGAGTCCCCTCGCTGTGTTTCTAAAAGAACCAAAATGAACAAATCATGGCTCTCAGAGGACTTTTGTTCCCCTGGGTCAGCCAGGGGACGGGAAAGGCACGCGTATTTTTGAGAGTGCTTCATGCAAAGCATCTTTTTCATTTTGAAAAGGGGCATCAACTGATGTCAGTCAAGTGGGGTGTGTGTGGCCCAATTAGTGGCAACGAGGGAGACTGTGGTTGGAGTCCCCTCGCTGTGTTTCTAAAAGAACCAAGATGAACAAGTCATGGCTCTCAGAGGACTTTTCTTCCCCTGGGTCAGCCAGGGGACGGGAAAGGCACGCGTATTTTTGAGAGTGCTTCATGCAAAGCATCTTTTTCATTTTGAAAAGGGGCATCAACTGATGTCAGTCAAGTGGGGTGTGTGTGGCCCAATTAGTGGCAACGAGGGAGACTGTGGTTGGAGTCCCCTCGCTGTGTTTCTAAAAGAACCAAGATGAACAAGTCATGGCTCTCAGAGGACTTTTCTTCCCCTGGGTCAGCCAGGGGAGGTGAAAGGCACGCGTATTTTTGAGAGTGCTTCATGCAAAGCATCTTTTTCATTTTGAAAAGGGGCATCAACTGATGTCAGTCAAGTGGGGTGTGTGTGGCCCAATTAGTGGCAACGAGGGAGACTGTGGTTGGAGTCCCCTCGCTGTGTTTCTAAATGAACCAAGATGAACAAGTCATGGCTCTCAGAGGACTTTTCTTCCCCTGGGTCAGCCAGGGGAGGTGAAAGGCACGCGTATTTTTGAGAGTGCTTCATGCAAAGCATCTTTTTCATTTTGAAAAGGGGCATCAACTGGTGTCAGTCAAGTGGGGTGTGTGTGGCCCAATTAGTGGCAACGAGGGAGACTGTGGTTGGAGTCCCCTCGCTGTGTTTCTAAAAGAACCAAGATGAACAAGTCATGGCTCTCAGAGGACTTTTCTTCCCCTGGGTCAGCCAGGGGAGGTGAAAGGCACGCGTATTTTTGAGAGTGCTTCATGCAAAGCATCTTTTTCTTTTTCAAAAGGGTGGTCAACCGATGCCAGTCAAGTGGGGTGTGTGTGGGCCAGTTAGTGGAAACGAGGGAGACTGTGGTTGGAGTCCCCTCGCTGTGTTTCTAAAAGAACCAAGATGAACAAGTCATGGCTCTCAGAGGACTTTTCTTCCCCTGGGTCAGCCAGGGGACGTGACAGGCACGCGTATTTTTGAGAGTGCTTCATGCAAAGCATCTTTTTCATTTTGAAAAGGGGCATCAACTGATGTCAGTCAAGAGGGGTGTGTGTGGGCCAGTTAGTAAAAACGAGGGAGACTGTGGTTGGAGTCCCCTCGCTGTGTTTCTAAAAGAACCAAGATGAACAAGTCATGGCTCTCAGAGGACTTTTCTTCCCCTGGGTCAGCCAGGGGACGGGAAAGGCACGCGTATTTTTGAGAGTGCTTCATGCAAATCATCTTTTTCATTTTGAAAAGGGGCATCAACTGATGTCAGTCAAGTGGGGTGTGTGTGGCCCAATTAGTGGCAACGAGGGAGACTGTGGTTGGAGTCCCCTCGCTGTGTTTCTAAAAGAACCAAGATGAACAAGTCATGGCTCTCAGAGGACTTTTCTTCCCCTGGGTCAGCCAGGGGAGGTGAAAGGCACGCGTATTTTTGAGAGTGCTTCATGCAAAGCATCTTTTTCATTTTGAAAAGGGGCATCAACTGATGTCAGTCAAGTGGGGTGTGTGTGGCCCAATTAGTGGCAACGAGGGAGACTGTGGTTGGAGTCCCCTCGCTGTGTTTCTAAAAGAACCAAGATGAACAAGTCATGGCTCTCAGAGGACTTTTCTTCCCCTGGGTCAGCCAGGGGAGGTGAAAGGCACGCGTATTTTTGAGAGTGCTTCATGCAAAGCATCTTTTTCTTTTTCAAAAGGGTGGTCAACCGATGCCAGTCAAGTGGGGTGTGTGTGGGCCAGTTAGTGGAAACGAGGGAGACTGTGGTTGGAGTCCCCTCGCTGTGTTTCTAAAAGAACCAAGATGAACAAGTCATGGCTCTCAGAGGACTTTTCTTCCCCTGGGTCAGCCAGGGGACGGGAAAGGCACGCGTATTTTTGAGAGTGCTTCATGCAAAGCATCTTTTTCATTTTGAAAAGGGGCATCAACTGATGTTAGTCAAGAGGGGTGTGTGTGGCCCAATTAGTGGCAACGAGGGAGACTGTGGTTGGAGTCCCCTCGCTGTGTTTCTAAAAGAACCAAAATGAACAAATCATGGCTCTCAGAGGACTTTTCTTCCCCTGGGTCAGCCAGGGGACGGGAAAGGCACGCGTATTTTTGAGAGTGCTTCATGCAAAGCATCTTTTTCATTTTGAAAAGGGGCATCAACTGATGTCAGTCAAGAGGGGTGTGTGTGGGCCAGTTAGTGGAAACGAGGGAGACTGTGGTTGGAGTCCCCTCGCTGTGTTTCTAAAAGAACCAAAATGAACAAATCATGGCTCTCAGAGGACTTTTGTTCCCCTGGGTCAGCCAGGGGACGGGAAAGGCACCCGTATTTTTGAGAGTGCTTCATGCAAAGCATCTTTTTCATTTTGAAAAGGGGCATCAACTGATGTCAGTCAAGTGGGGTGTGTGTGGCCCAATTAGTGGCAATGAGGGAGACTGTGGTTGGAGTCCCCTCGCTGTGTTTCTAAAAGAACCAAGATGAACAAGTCATGGCTCTCAGAGGACTTTTCTTCCCATGGGTCAGCCAGGGGAGGTGAAAGGCATGCGTATTTTTGAGAGTGCTTCATGCAAAGCATCTTTTTCATTTTGAAAAGGGGCATCAACTGATGTCAGTCAAGTGGGGTGTGTGTGGCCCAATTAGTGGCAACGAGGGAGACTGTGGTTGGAGTCCCCTCGCTGTGTTTCTAAAAGAACCAAGATGAACAAGTCATGGCTCTCAGAGGACTTTTCTTCCCCTGGGTCAGCCAGGGGAGGTGAAAGGCACGCGTATTTTTGAGAGTGCTTCATGCAAAGCATCTTTTTCATTTTGAAAAGGGGCATCAACTGATGTCAGTCAAGTGGGGTGTGTGTGGCCCAATTAGTGGCAACGAGAGAGACTGTGGTTGGAGTCCCCTCGCTGTGTTTCTAAAAGAACCAAGATGAACAAGTCATGGCTCTCAGAGGACTTTTCTTCCCCTGAGTCAGCCAGGGGAGGTGAAAGGCACGCGTATTTTTGAGAGTGCTTCATGCAAAGCATCTTTTTCTTTTTCAAAAGGGTGGTCAACCGATGCCAGTCAAGTGGGGTGTGTGTGGGCCAGTTAGTGGAAACGAGGGAGACTGTGGTTGGAGTCCCCTCGCTGTGTTTCTAAAAGAACCAAGATGAACAAGTCATGGCTCTCAGAGGACTTTTCTTCCCCTGGGTCAGCCAGGGGACGTGAAAGGCGCGCGTATTTTTGAGAGTGCTTCATGCAAAGCATATTTTTCATTTTGAAAAGGGGCATCAACTGATGTCAGTCAAGAGGGGTGTGTGTGGGCCAGTTAGTGGAAATGAGGGAGACTGTGGTTGGAGTCCCCTCGCTGTGTTTCTAAAAGAACCAAAATGAACAAATCATGGCTCTCAGAGGACTTTTGTTCCCCTGGGTCAGCCAGGGGACGGGAAAGGCACGCGTATTTTTGAGAGTGCTTCATGCAAAGCATCTTTTTCATTTTGAAAAGGGGCATCAACTGATGTCAGTCAAGTGGGGTGTGTGTTGCCCAATTAGTGGCAACGAGGGAGACTGTGGTTGGAGTCCCCTCGCTGTGTTTCTAAAAGAACCAAGATGAACAAGTCATTGCTCTCAGAGGACTTTTCTTCCCCTGGGTCAGCCAGGGGAGGTGAAAGGCACGCGTATTTTTGAGAGTGCTTCATGCAAAGCATCTTTTTCATTTTGAAAAGGGGCATCAACTGATGTCAGTCAAGTGGGGTGTGTGTGGCCCAATTAGTGGCAACGAGAGAGACTGTGGTTGGAGTCCCCTCGCTGTGTTTCTAAAAGAACCAAGATGAACAAGTCATGGCTCTCAGAGGACTTTTCTTCCCCTGAGTCAGCCAGGGGAGGTGAAAGGCACGCGTATTTTTGAGAGTGCTTCATGCAAAGCATCTTTTTCTTTTTCAAAAGGGTGGTCAACCGATGCCAGTCAAGTGGGGTGTGTGTGGGCCAGTTAGTGGAAACGAGGGAGACTGTGGTTGGAGTCCCCTCGCTGTGTTTCTAAAAGAACCAAGATGAACAAGTCATGGCTCTCAGAGGACTTTTCTTCCCCTGGGTCAGCCAGGGGACGTGAAAGGCACGCGTATTTTTGAGAGTGCTTCATGCAAAGCATCTTTTTCATTTTGAAAAGGGGCATCAACTGATGTCAGTCAAGAGGGGTGTGTGTGGGCCAGTTAGTGGAAATGAGGGAGACTGTGGTTGGAGTCCCCTCGCTGTGTTTCTAAAAGAACCAAAATGAACAAATCATGGCTCTCAGAGGACTTTTGTTCCCCTGGGTCAGCCAGGGGACGGGAAAGGCACGCGTATTTTTGAGAGTGCTTCATGCAAAGCATCTTTTTCATTTTGAAAAGGGGCATCAACTGATGTCAGTCAAGTGGGGTGTGTGTGGCCCAATTATTGGCAACGAGGGAGACTGTGGTTGGAGTCCCCTCGCTGTGTTTCTAAAAGAACCAAGATGAACAAGTCATGGCTCTCAGAGGACTTTTCTTCCCCTGGGTCAGCCAGGGGACGGGAAAGGCACGCGTATTTTTGAGAGTGCTTCATGCAAAGCATCTTTTTCATTTTGAAAAGGGGCATCAACTGATGTCAGTCAAGTGGGGTGTGTGTGGCCCAATTAGTGGCAACGAGGGAGACTGTGGTTGGAGTCCCCTCGCTGTGTTTCTAAAAGAACCAAGATGAACAAGTCATGGCTCTCAGAGGACTTTTCTTCCCCTGGGTCAGCCAGGGGAGGTGAAAGGCACGCGTATTTTTGAGAGTGCTTCATGCAAAGCATCTTTTTCATTTTGAAAAGGGGCATCAACTGATGTCAGTCAAGTGGGGTGTGTGTGGCCCAATTAGTGGCAACGAGGGAGACTGTGGTTGGAGTCCCCTCGCTGTGTTTCTAAATGAACCAAGATGAACAAGTCATGGCTCTCAGAGGACTTTTCTTCCCCTGGGTCAGCCAGGGGAGGTGAAAGGCACGCGTATTTTTGAGAGTGCTTCATGCAAAGCATCTTTTTCATTTTGAAAAGGGGCATCAACTGATGTCAGTCAAGTGGGGTGTGTGTGGCCCAATTAGTGGCAACGAGGGAGACTGTGGTTGGAGTCCCCTCGCTGTGTTTCTAAAAGAACCAAGATGAACAAGTCATGGCTCTCAGAGGACTTTTCTTCCCCTGGGTCAGCCAGGGGAGGTGAAAGGCACGCGTATTTTTGAGAGTGCTTCATGCAAAGCATCTTTTTCTTTTTCAAAAGGGTGGTCAACCGATGCCAGTCAAGTGGGGTGTGTGTGGGCCAGTTAGTGGAAACGAGGGAGACTGTGGTTGGAGTCCCCTCGCTGTGTTTCTAAAAGAACCAAGATGAACAAGTCATGGCTCTCAGAGGACTTTTCTTCCCCTGGGTCAGCCAGGGGACGGGAAAGGCACGCGTATTTTTGAGAGTGCTTCATGCAAATCATCTTTTTCATTTTGAAAAGGGGCATCAACTGATGTCAGTCAAGTGGGGTGTGTGTGGCCCAATTAGTGGCAACGAGGGAGACTGTGGTTGGAGTCCCCTCGCTGTGTTTCTAAAAGAACCAAGATGAACAAGTCATGGCTCTCAGAGGACTTTTCTTCCCCTGGGTCAGCCAGGGGAGGTGAAAGGCACGCGTATTTTTGAGAGTGCTTCATGCAAAGCATCTTTTTCATTTTGAAAAGGGGCATCAACTGATGTCAGTCAAGTGGGGTGTGTGTGGCCCAATTAGTGGCAACGAGGGAGACTGTGGTTGGAGTCCCCTCGCTGTGTTTCTAAAAGAACCAAGATGAACAAGTCATGGCTCTCAGAGGACTTTTCTTCCCCTGGGTCAGCCAGGGGAGGTGAAAGGCACGCGTATTTTTGAGAGTGCTTCATGCAAAGCATCTTTTTCATTTTGAAAAGGGGCATCAACTGATGTCAGTCAAGTGGGGTGTGTGTGGCCCAATTAGTGGCAACGAGGGAGACTGTGGTTGGAGTCCCCTCGCTGTGTTTCTAAAAGAACCAAGATGAACAAGTCATGGCTCTCAGAGGACTTTTCTTCCCCTGGGTCAGCCAGGGGAGGTGAAAGGCACGCGTATTTTTGAGAGTGCTTCATGCAAAGCATCTTTTTCTTTTTCAAAAGGGTGGTCAACCGATGCCAGTCAAGTGGGGTGTGTGTGGGCCAGTTAGTGGAAACGAGGGAGACTGTGGTTGGAGTCCCCTCGCTGTGTTTCTAAAAGAACCAAGATGAACAAGTCATGGCTCTCAGAGGACTTTTCTTCCCCTGGGTCAGCCAGGGGACGGGAAAGGCACGCGTATTTTTGAGAGTGCTTCATGCAAAGCATCTTTTTCATTTTGAAAAGGGGCATCAACTGATGTTAGTCAAGAGGGGTGTGTGTGGCCCAATTAGTGGCAACGAGGGAGACTGTGGTTGGAGTCCCCTCGCTGTGTTTCTAAAAGAACCAAAATGAACAAATCATGGCTCTCAGAGGACTTTTCTTCCCCTGGGTCAGCCAGGGGACGGGAAAGGCACGCGTATTTTTGAGAGTGCTTCATGCAAAGCATCTTTTTCATTTTGAAAAGGGGCATCAACTGATGTCAGTCAAGAGGGGTGTGTGTGGGCCAGTTAGTGGAAACGAGGGAGACTGTGGTTGGAGTCCCCTCGCTGTGTTTCTAAAAGAACCAAAATGAACAAATCATGGCTCTCAGAGGACTTTTGTTCCCCTGGGTCAGCCAGGGGACGGGAAAGGCACCCGTATTTTTGAGAGTGCTTCATGCAAAGCATCTTTTTCATTTTGAAAAGGGGCATCAACTGATGTCAGTCAAGTGGGGTGTGTGTGGCCCAATTAGTGGCAACGAGGGAGACTGTGGTTGGAGTCCCCTCGCTGTGTTTCTAAAAGAACCAAGACGAACAAGTCATGGCTCTCAGAGGACTTTTCTTCCCCTGGGTCAGCCAGGGGAGGTGAAAGGCACGCGTATTTTTGAGAGTGCTTCATGCAAAGCATCTTTTTCATTTTGAAAAGGGGCATCAACTGATGTCAGTCAAGTGGGGTGTGTGTGGCCCAATTAGTGGCAATGAGGGAGACTGTGGTTGGAGTCCCCTCGCTGTGTTTCTAAAAGAACCAAGATGAACAAGTCATGGCTCTCAGAGGACTTTTCTTCCCATGGGTCAGCCAGGGGAGGTGAAAGGCACGCGTATTTTTGAGAGTGCTTCATGCAAAGCATCTTTTTCATTTTGAAAAGGGGCATCAACTGATGTCAGTCAAGTGGGGTGTGTGTGGCCCAATTAGTGGCAACGAGGGAGACTGTGGTTGGAGTCCCCTCGCTGTGTTTCTAAAAGAACCAAGATGAACAAGTCATGGCTCTCAGAGGACTTTTCTTCCCCTGGGTCAGCCAGGGGAGGTGAAAGGCACGCGTATTTTTGAGAGTGCTTCATGCAAAGCATCTTTTTCATTTTGAAAAGGGGCATCAACTGATGTCAGTCAAGTGGGGTGTGTGTGGCCCAATTAGTGGCAACGAGAGAGACTGTGGTTGGAGTCCCCTCGCTGTGTTTCTAAAAGAACCAAGATGAACAAGTCATGGCTCTCAGAGGACTTTTCTTCCCCTGAGTCAGCCAGGGGAGGTGAAAGGCACGCGTATTTTTGAGAGTGCTTCATGCAAAGCATCTTTTTCTTTTTCAAAAGGGTGGTCAACCGATGCCAGTCAAGTGGGGTGTGTGTGGGCCAGTTAGTGGAAACGAGGGAGACTGTGGTTGGAGTCCCCTCGCTGTGTTTCTAAAAGAACCAAGATGAACAAGTCATGGCTCTCAGAGGACTTTTCTTCCCCTGGGTCAGCCAGGGGACGTGAAAGGCACGCGTATTTTTGAGAGTGCTTCATGCAAAGCATCTTTTTCATTTTGAAAAGGGGCATCAACTGATGTCAGTCAAGAGGGGTGTGTGTGGGCCAGTTAGTGGAAATGAGGGAGACTGTGGTTGGAGTCCCCTCGCTGTGTTTCTAAAAGAACCAAAATGAACAAATCATGGCTCTCAGAGGACTTTTGTTCCCCTGGGTCAGCCAGGGGACGGGAAAGGCACGCGTATTTTTGAGAGTGCTTCATGCAAAGCATCTTTTTCATTTTGAAAAGGGGCATCAACTGATGTCAGTCAAGTGGGGTGTGTGTGGCCCAATTAGTGGCAACGAGGGAGACTGTGGTTGGAGTCCCCTCGCTGTGTTTCTAAAAGAACCAAGATGAACAAGTCATGGCTCTCAGAGGACTTTTCTTCCCCTGGGTCAGCCAGGGGAGGTGAAAGGCACGCGTATTTTTGAGAGTGCTTCATGCAAAGCATCTTTTTCATTTTGAAAAGGGGCATCAACTGATGTCAGTCAAGTGGGGTGTGTGTGGCCCAATTAGTGGCAACGAGAGAGACTGTGGTTGGAGTCCCCTCGCTGTGTTTCTAAAAGAACCAAGATGAACAAGTCATGGCTCTCAGAGGACTTTTCTTCCCCTGAGTCAGCCAGGGGAGGTGAAAGGCACGCGTATTTTTGAGAGTGCTTCATGCAAAGCATCTTTTTCTTTTTCAAAAGGGTGGTCAACCGATGCCAGTCAAGTGGGGTGTGTGTGGGCCAGTTAGTGGAAACGAGGGAGACTGTGGTTGGAGTCCCCTCGCTGTGTTTCTAAAAGAACCAAGATGAACAAGTCATGGCTCTCAGAGGACTTTTCTTCCCCTGGGTCAGCCAGGGGACGTGAAAGGCACGCGTATTTTTGAGAGTGCTTCATGCAAAGCATCTTTTTCATTTTGAAAAGGGGCATCAACTGATGTCAGTCAAGAGGGGTGTGTGTGGGCCAGTTAGTGGAAATGAGGGAGACTGTGGTTGGAGTCCCCTCGCTGTGTTTCTAAAAGAACCAAAATGAACAAATCATGGCTCTCAGAGGACTTTTGTTCCCCTGGGTCAGCCAGGGGACGGGAAAGGCACGCGTATTTTTGAGAGTGCTTCATGCAAAGCATCTTTTTCATTTTGAAAAGGGGCATCAACTGATGTCAGTCAAGTGGGGTGTGTGTGGCCCAATTAGTGGCAACGAGGGAGACTGTGGTTGGAGTCCCCTCGCTGTGTTTCTAAAAGAACCAAGATGAACAAGTCATGGCTCTCAGAGGACTTTTCTTCCCCTGGGTCAGCCAGGGGACGGGAAAGGCACGCGTATTTTTGAGAGTGCTTCATGCAAAGCATCTTTTTCATTTTGAAAAGGGGCATCAACTGATGTCAGTCAAGTGGGGTGTGTGTGGCCCAATTAGTGTCAACGAGGGAGACTGTGGTTGGAGTCCCCTCGCTGTGTTTCTAAAAGAACCAAGATGAACAAGTCATGGCTCTCAGAGGACTTTTGTTCCCCTGGGTCAGCCAGGGGACGGGAAAGGCACGCGTATTTTTGAGAGTGCTTCATGCAAAGCATCTTTTTCATTTTGAAAAGGGGCATCAACTGATGTCAGTCAAGTGGGGTGTGTGTGGCCCAATTAGTGGCAACGAGGGAGACTGTGGTTGGAGTCCCCTCGCTGTGTTTCTAAAAGAACCAAGATGAACAAGTCATGGCTCTCAGAGGACTTTTCTTCCCCTGGGTCAGCCAGGGGACGGGAAAGGCACGCGTATTTTTGAGAGTGCTTCATGCAAAGCATCTTTTTCATTTTGAAAAGGGGCATCAACTGATGTCAGTCAAGTGGGGTGTGTGTGGCCCAATTAGTGTCAACGAGGGAGACTGTGGTTGGAGTCCCCTCGCTGTGTTTCTAAAAGAACCAAGATGAACAAGTCATGGCTCTCAGAGGACTTTTCTTCCCCTGGGTCAGCCAGGGGAGGTGAAAGGCACGCGTATTTTTGAGAGTGCTTCATGCAAAGCATCTTTTTCATTTTGAAAAGGGGCATCAACTGATGTCAGTCAAGTGGGGTGTGTGTGGCCCAATTAGTGGCAACGAGGGAGACTGTGGTTGGAGTCCCCTCGCTGTGTTTCTAAATGAACCAAGATGAACAAGTCATGGCTCTCAGAGGACTTTTCTTCCCCTGGGTCAGCCAGGGGAGGTGAAAGGCACGCGTATTTTTGAGAGTGCTTCATGCAAAGCATCTTTTTCATTTTGAAAAGGGGCATCAACTGATGTCAGTCAAGTGGGGTGTGTGTGGCCCAATTAGTGGCAACGAGGGAGACTGTGGTTGGAGTCCCCTCGCTGTGTTTCTAAAAGAACCAAGATGAACAAGTCATGGCTCTCAGAGGACTTTTCTTCCCCTGGGTCAGCCAGGGGAGGTGAAAGGCACGCGTATTTTTGAGAGTGCTTCATGCAAAGCATCTTTTTCTTTTTCAAAAGGGTGGTCAACCGATGCCAGTCAAGTGGGGTGTGTGTGGGCCAGTTAGTGGAAACGAGGGAGACTGTGGTTGGAGTCCCCTCGCTGTGTTTCTAAAAGAACCAAGATGAACAAGTCATGGCTCTCAGAGGACTTTTCTTCCCCTGGGTCAGCCAGGGGACGGGAAAGGCACGCGTATTTTTGAGAGTGCTTCATGCAAATCATCTTTTTCATTTTGAAAAGGGGCATCAACTGATGTCAGTCAAGTGGGGTGTGTGTGGCCCAATTAGTGGCAACGAGGGAGACTGTGGTTGGAGTCCCCTCGCTGTGTTTCTAAAAGAACCAAGATGAACAAGTCATGGCTCTCAGAGGACTTTTCTTCCCCTGGGTCAGCCAGGGGAGGTGAAAGGCACGCGTATTTTTGAGAGTGCTTCATGCAAAGCATCTTTTTCATTTTGAAAAGGGGCATCAACTGATGTCAGTCAAGTGGGGTGTGTGTGGCCCAATTAGTGGCAAAGAGGGAGACTGTGGTTGGAGTCCCCTCGCTGTGTTTCTAAAAGAACCAAGATGAACAAGTCATGGCTCTCAGAGGACTTTTCTTCCCCTGGGTCAGCCAGGGGAGGTGAAAGGCACGCGTATTTTTGAGAGTGCTTCATGCAAAGCATCTTTTTCATTTTGAAAAGGGGCATCAACTGATGTCAGTCAAGTGGGGTGTGTGTGGCCCAATTAGTGGCAACGAGGGAGACTGTGGTTGGAGTCCCCTCGCTGTGTTTCTAAAAGAACCAAGATGAACAAGTCATGGCTCTCAGAGGACTTTTCTTCCCCTGGGTCAGCCAGGGGAGGTGAAAGGCACGCGTATTTTTGAGAGTGCTTCATGCAAAGCATCTTTTTCTTTTTCAAAAGGGTGGTCAACCGATGCCAGTCAAGTGGGGTGTGTGTGGGCCAGTTAGTGGAAACGAGGGAGACTGTGGTTGGAGTCCCCTCGCTGTGTTTCTAAAAGAACCAAGATGAACAAGTCATGGCTCTCAGAGGACTTTTCTTCCCCTGGGTCAGCCAGAGGAGGTGAAAGGCACACGTATTTTTGAGAGTGCTTCATGCAAAGCATCTTTTTCTTTTTCAAAAGGGTGGTCAACCGATGCCAGTCAAGTGGGGTGTGTGTGGGCCAGTTAGTGGAAACGAGGGAGACTGTGGTTGGAGTCCCCTCGCTGTGTTTCTAAAAGAACCAAAATGAACAAATCATGGCTCTCAGAGGAATTTTGTTCCCCTGGGTCAACCAGGGGAGGTGAAAGGCACGCGTATTTTTGAGAGTGCTTCATGCAAAGCATCTTTTTCTTTTTCAAAAGGGTGGTCAACCAATGCCAGTCAAGTGGGGTGTGTGTGGGCCAGTTAGTGGAAACGAGGGAGACTGTGGTTGGAGTCCCCTCGCTGTGTTTCTAAAAGAACCAAAATGAACAAATCATGGCTCTCAGAGGACTTTTGTTCCCCTGGGTCAGCCAGGGGACGGGAAAGGCACGCGTATTTTTGAGAGTGCTTCATGCAAAGCATCTTTTTCATTTTGAAAAGGGGCATCAACTGATGTCAGTCAAGTGGGGTGTGTGTGGCCCAATTAGTGGCAATGAGGGAGACTGTGGTTGGAGTCCCCTCGCTGTGTTTCTAAAAGAACCAAGATGAACAAGTCAAGGCTCTCAGAGGACTTTTCTTCCCCTGGGTCAGCCAGGGGAGGTGAAAGGCACGCGTATTTTTGAGAGTGCTTCATGCAAAGCATCTTTTTCATTTTGAAAAGGGGCATCAACTGATGTCAGTCAAGTGGGGTGTGTGTGGCCCAATTAGTGGCAACGAGGGAGACTGTGGTTGGAGTCCCCTCGCTGTGTTTCTAAAAGAACCAAGATGAACAAGTCATGGCTCTCAGAGGACTTTTCTTCCCCTGGGTCAGCCAGGGGAGGTGAAAGGCACGCGTATTTTTGAGAGTGCTTCATGCAAAGCATCTTTTTCATTTTGAAAAGGGGCATCAACTGATGTCAGTCAAGTGGGGTGTGTGTGGCCCAATTAGTGGCAACGAGGGAGACTGTGGTTGGAGTCCCCTCGCTGTGTTTCTAAAAGAACCAAGATGAACAAGTCATGGCTCTCAGAGGACTTTTCTTCCCCTGGGTCAGCCAGGGGAGGTGAAAGGCACGCGTATTTTTGAGAGTGCTTCATGCAAAGCATCTTTTTCATTTTGAAAAGGGGCATCAACTGATGTCAGTCAAGTGGGGTGTGTGTGGCCCAATTAGTGGCAACGAGGGAGACTGTGGTTGGAGTCCCCTCGCTGTGTTTCTAAAAGAACCAAGATGAACAAGTCATGGCTCTCAGAGGACTTTTCTTCCCCTGGGTCAGCCAGGGGAGGTGAAAGGCACGCGTATTTTTGAGAGTGCTTCATGCAAAGCATCTTTTTCTTTTTCAAAAGGGTGGTCAACCGATGCCAGTCAAGTGGGGTGTGTGTGGGCCAGTTAGTGGAAACGAGGGAGACTGTGGTTGGAGTCCCCTCGCTGTGTTTCTAAAAGAACCAAGATGAACAAGTCATGGCTCTCAGAGGACTTTTCTTCCCCTGGGTCAGCCAGGGGACGGGAAAGGCACGCGTATTTTTGAGAGTGCTTCATGCAAAGCATCTTTTTCATTTTGAAAAGGGGCATCAACTGATGTTAGTCAAGAGGGGTGTGTGTGGCCCAATTAGTGGCAACGAGGGAGACTGTGGTTGGAGTCCCCTCGCTGTGTTTCTAAAAGAACCAAAATGAACAAATCATGGCTCTCAGAGGACTTTTCTTCCCCTGGGTCAGCCAGGGGACGGGAAAGGCACGCGTATTTTTGAGAGTGCTTCATGCAAAGCATCTTTTTCATTTTGAAAAGGGGCATCAACTGATGTCAGTCAAGAGGGGTGTGTGTGGGCCAGTTAGTGGAAACGAGGGAGACTGTGGTTGGAGTCCCCTCGCTGTGTTTCTAAAAGAACCAAAATGAACAAATCATGGCTCTCAGAGGACTTTTGTTCCCCTGGGTCAGCCAGGGGACGGGAAAGGCACCCGTATTTTTGAGAGTGCTTCATGCAAAGCATCTTTTTCATTTTGAAAAGGGGCATCAACTGATGTCAGTCAAGTGGGGTGTGTGTGGCCCAATTAGTGGCAACGAGGGAGACTGTGGTTGGAGTCCCCTCGCTGTGTTTCTAAAAGAACCAAGACGAACAAGTCATGGCTCTCAGAGGACTTTTCTTCCCCTGGGTCAGCCAGGGGAGGTGAAAGGCACGCGTATTTTTGAGAGTGCTTCATGCAAAGCATCTTTTTCATTTTGAAAAGGGGCATCAACTGATGTCAGTCAAGTGGGGTGTGTGTGGCCCAATTAGTGGCAATGAGGGAGACTGTGGTTGGAGTCCCCTCGCTGTGTTTCTAAAAGAACCAAGATGAACAAGTCATGGCTCTCAGAGGACTTTTCTTCCCATGGGTCAGCCAGGGGAGGTGAAAGGCACGCGTATTTTTGAGAGTGCTTCATGCAAAGCATCTTTTTCATTTTGAAAAGGGGCATCAACTGATGTCAGTCAAGTGGGGTGTGTGTGGCCCAATTAGTGGCAACGAGGGAGACTGTGGTTGGAGTCCCCTCGCTGTGTTTCTAAAAGAACCAAGATGAACAAGTCATGGCTCTCAGAGGACTTTTCTTCCCCTGGGTCAGCCAGGGGAGGTGAAAGGCACGCGTATTTTTGAGAGTGCTTCATGCAAAGCATCTTTTTCATTTTGAAAAGGGGCATCAACTGATGTCAGTCAAGTGGGGTGTGTGTGGCCCAATTAGTGGCAACGAGAGAGACTGTGGTTGGAGTCCCCTCGCTGTGTTTCTAAAAGAACCAAGATGAACAAGTCATGGCTCTCAGAGGACTTTTCTTCCCCTGAGTCAGCCAGGGGAGGTGAAAGGCACGCGTATTTTTGAGAGTGCTTCATGCAAAGCATCTTTTTCTTTTTCAAAAGGGTGGTCAACCGATGCCAGTCAAGTGGGGTGTGTGTGGGCCAGTTAGTGGAAACGAGGGAGACTGTGGTTGGAGTCCCCTCGCTGTGTTTCTAAAAGAACCAAGATGAACAAGTCATGGCTCTCAGAGGACTTTTCTTCCCCTGGGTCAGCCAGGGGACGTGAAAGGCACGCGTATTTTTGAGAGTGCTTCATTCAAAGCATCTTTTTCATTTTGAAAAGGGGCATCAACTGATGTCAGTCAAGAGGGGTGTGTGTGGGCCAGTTAGTGGAAATGAGGGAGACTGTGGTTGGAGTCCCCTCGCTGTGTTTCTAAAAGAACCAAAATGAACAAATCATGGCTCTCAGAGGACTTTTGTTCCCCTGGGTCAGCCAGGGGACGGGAAAGGCACGCGTATTTTTGAGAGTGCTTCATGCAAAGCATCTTTTTCATTTTGAAAAGGGGCATCAACTGATGTCAGTCAAGTGGGGTGTGTGTGGCCCAATTAGTGGCAACGAGGGAGACTGTGGTTGGAGTCCCCTCGCTGTGTTTCTAAAAGAACCAAGATGAACAAGTCATGGCTCTCAGAGGACTTTTCTTCCCCTGGGTCAGCCAGGGGACGGGAAAGGCACGCGTATTTTTGAGAGTGCTTCATGCAAAGCATCTTTTTCATTTTGAAAAGGGGCATCAACTGATGTCAGTCAAGTGGGGTGTGTGTGGCCCAATTAGTGGCAACGAGGGAGACTGTGGTTGGAGTCCCCTCGCTGTGTTTCTAAAAGAACCAAGATGAACAAGTCATGGCTCTCAGAGGACTTTTCTTCCCCTGGGTCAGCCAGGGGACGGGAAAGGCACGCGTATTTTTGAGAGTGCTTCATGCAAAGCATCTTTTTCATTTTGAAAAGGGGCATCAACTGATGTCAGTCAAGTGGGGTGTGTGTGGCCCAATTAGTGGCAACGAGGGAGACTGTGGTTGGAGTCCCCTCGCTGTGTTTCTAAATGAACCAAGATGAACAAGTCATGGCTCTCAGAGGACTTTTCTTCCCCTGGGTCAGCCAGGGGAGGTGAAAGGCACGCGTATTTTTGAGAGTGCTTCATGCAAAGCATCTTTTTCATTTTGAAAAGGGGCATCAACTGATGTCAGTCAAGTGGGGTGTGTGTGGCCCAATTAGTGGCAACGAGGGAGACTGTGGTTGGAGTCCCCTCGCTGTGTTTCTAAAAGAACCAAGATGAACAAGTCATGGCTCTCAGAGGACTTTTCTTCCCCTGGGTCAGCCAGGGGACGTGACAGGCACGCATATTTTTGAGAGTGCTTCATGCAAAGCATCTTTTTCATTTTGAAAAGGGGCATCAACTGATGTCAGTCAAGTGGAGTGTGTGTGGCCCAATTAGTGGCAACGAGGGAGACTGTGATTGGAGTCCCCTCGCTGTGTTTCTAAAAGAACCAAGATGAACAAGTCATGGCTCTCAGAGGACTTTTCTTCCCCTGGGTCAGCCAGGGGAGGTGAAAGGCACGCGTATTTTTGAGAGTGCTTCATGCAAAGCATCTTTTTCATTTTGAAAAGGGGCATCAACTGATGTCAGTCAAGTGGGGTGTGTGTGGCCCAATTAGTGGCAACGAGGGAGACTGTGGTTGGAGTCCCCTCGCTGTGTTTCTAAAAGAACCAAGATGAACAAGTCATGGCTCTCAGAGGACTTTTCTTCCCCTGGGTCAGCCAGGGGAGGTGAAAGGCACGCGTATTTTTGAGAGTGCTTCATGCAAAGCATCTTTTTCATTTTGAAAAGGGGCATCAACTGATGTCAGTCAAGTGGGGTGTGTGTGGCCCAATTAGTGGCAACGAGGGAGACTGTGGTTGGAGTCCCCTCGCTGTGTTTCTAAAAGAACCAAGATGAACAAGTCATGGCTCTCAGAGGACTTTTCTTCCCCTGGGTCAGCCAGGGGAGGTGAAAGGCACGCGTATTTTTGAGAGTGCTTCATGCAAAGCATCTTTTTCTTTTTCAAAAGGGTGGTCAACCGATGCCAGTCAAGTGGGGTGTGTGTGGGCCAGTTAGTGGAAACAAGGGAGACTGTGGTTGGAGTCCCCTCGCTGTGTTTCTAAAAGAACCAAGATGAACAAGTCATGGCTCTCAGAGGACTTTTCTTCCCCTGGGTCAGCCAGGGGAGGTGAAAGGCACGCGTATTTTTGAGAGTGCTTCATGCAAAGCATCTTTTTCTTTTTCAAAAGGGTGGTCAACCGATGCCAGTCAAGTGGGGTGTGTGTGGGCCAGTTAGTGGAAACGAGGGAGACTGTGGTTGGAGTCCCCTCGCTGTGTTTCTAAAAGAACCAAAATGAACAAATCATGGCTCTCAGAGGACTTTTCTTCCCCTGGGTCAGCCAGGGGACGGGAAAGGCACGCGTATATTTGAGAGTGCTTCATGCAAAGCATCTTTTTCATTTTGAAAAGGGGCATCAACTGATGTCAGTCAAGTGGGGTGTGTGTGGCCCAATTAGTGGCAACGAGGGAGACTGTGGTTGGAGTCCCCTCGCTGTGTTTCTAAAAGAACCAAGATGAACAAGTCATGGCTCTCAGAGGACTTTTCTTCCCCTGGGTCAGCCAGGGGAGGTGAAAGGCACGCGTATTTTTGAGAGTGCTTCATGCAAAGCATCTTTTTCATTTTGAAAAGGGGCATCAACTGATGTCAGTCAAGTGGGGTGTGTGTGGCCCAATTAGTGGCAACGAGGGAGACTGTGGTTGGAGTCCCCTCGCTGTGTTTCTAAAAGAACCAAGATGAACAAGTCATGGCTCTCAGAGGACTTTTCTTCCCCTGGGTCAGCCAGGGGAGGTGAAAGGCACGCGTATTTTTGAGAGTGCTTCATGCAAAGCATCTTTTTCTTTTTCAAAAGGGTGGTCAACCGATGCCAGTCAAGTGGGGTGTGTGTGGGCCAGTTAGTGGAAACGAGGGAGACTGTGGTTGGAGTCCCCTCGCTGTGTTTCTAAAAGAACCAAAATGAACAAATCATGGCTCTCAGAGGACTTTTCTTCCCCTGGGTCAGCCAGGGGACGGGAAAGGCACGCGTATATTTGAGAGTGCTTCATGCAAAGCATCTTTTTCATTTTGAAAAGGGGCATCAACTGATGTCAGTCAAGAGGGGTGTGTGTGGCCCAATTAGTGGCAACGAGGGAGACTGTGGTTGGAGTCCCCTCGCTGTGTTTCTAAAAGAACCAAAATGAACAAATCATGGCTCTCAGAGGACTTTTCTTCCCCTGGGTCAGCCAGGGGACGGGAAAGGCACGCGTATTTTTGAGAGTGCTTCATGCAAAGCATCTTTTTCATTTTGAAAAGGGGCATCAACTGATGTCAGTCAAGTGGGGTGTGTGTGGCCCAATTAGTGGCAACGAGGGAGACTGTGGTTGGAGTCCCCTCGCTGTGTTTCTAAAAGAACCAAGATGAACAAGTCATGGCTCTCAGAGGACTTTTCTTCCCCTGGGTCAGCCAGGGGAAGTGAAAGGCACGCGTATTTTTGAGAGGGCTTCATGCAAAGCATCTTTTTCATTTTGAAAAGGGGCATCAACTGATGTCAGTCAAGTGGGGTGTGTGTGGCCCAATTAGTGGCAACGAGGGAGACTGTGGTTGGAGTCCCCTCGCTGTGTTTCTAAAAGAACCAAGATGAACAAGTCATGGCTCTCAGAGGACTTTTCTTCCCCTGGGTCAGCCAGGGGAGGTGAAAGGCACGCGTATTTTTGAGAGTGCTTCATGCAAAGCATCTTTTTCTTTTTCAAAAGGGTGGTCAACCGATGCCAGTCAAGTGGGGTGTGTGTGGGCCAGTTAGTGGAAACGAGGGAGACTGTGGTTGGAGTCCCCTCGCTGTGTTTTACATGCTTTTAGAAGGGCATGACATGGCTTGGAGGTTGACTTTCAGCATCTGCAAACTGTTGGCTACCAAAATGCTGCCTTTCCAACACCTGTGGTTATAGACAATGAGGAACATACTGATGAAGATGAGACGCAGATACCCGATTGGGATGACAACTTAAATATTCGGTCAGGGCAAGAAGAGGCTCGGTCTGAGGGGGAGGGGAGTGCAAACACAACAATTGATGATGAAGTTCTAGATCCCACCTACTGTCAACCCACAGTCAGACACTCGAGGAGGTCAACAGAGGCGGTGGAGGAGGATGCAACCGACGACGAAGTTACCTTGCGCCTTCCTGGACAGAGTCGGAGCACTGGTAGCACGTCTACAACTGCATCCTCAGCCACCACTCTGCCTATGAGCATTATTCGGGGTGGATCAACAGGTCGCATGGCCTCTAAGCCTTGCCTAGCCTGGTCCTTTTTTGACATAGAAAAAGATCGCCCAAATTATGTGATCTGTAAAATTTGTCATGGTTCTGTTAGTAGAGGTCAAAACCTCAGCAGTTTGACAACTTCTTCCATGAATCGTCACATGAATAAATATCATATGGCCCGGTGGGAAGCTCACCGTGCTGCAATGCGGCCTAGCGGAGCGAAACATCCACCGCCTGCCCCTTCCAGTGCATCCGCGCGCTCGTCATCTTCTAGGACTGTGGGGACAGCTGTCACACCTGTTTTTCCATCCACAACTTCCACCACTGTAACCGCAACAGGCAGTTTGCTTGGTACGTCGTCAGTTGGTTTGGAAGGGGAAACAAGTGAGTGTGTACAGCTCTCTCAGACATCGATAGCACCAACGTTGGATGAAGGCAACATCATGTCTCCGCCTGCACTTTCCTCACAAACCTGCATTTTTCCAGGGACACCCTACTCAACACCGTCTACACACAGCAGCCAGATCTCTGTCCCTCAGATGTGGTCAAATAAAAGGCCACTTCCTGCGACCCATGACAAAGCTAAGAGGTTGACTCTATCCCTCTGTAAGCTGTTGGCTACCGAAATGCTGCCTTTCCGCCTAGTGGACACACAGGATTTTAGAGACCTTATGTCTGTCGCTGTGCCCCAATACCAGATGCCCAATCACCACTGCTTCTCCAAGAAAAGCATGCCCGCGCTACACCAGCATGTCGCACACAACATCACCACTTCCTTGAGAAACTCTGTGTGCGACAGGGTGCATTTCAACACAGATACTTGGACCAGTAAGCATAGACAGGGTCATTACATGTCACTGACTGGGCACTGGCAAACTATGGTGAGAGATGGAGAAGGGTCTGCTGTACAAGTCTTGCCGTCCCCACGAGTTGTTTCAATCCTTCTTCTGTATGTAGAAGTTAATACACTGCTTCTGCCTCTTCAACCTCGTGTGGGTCCTCCACCTTGGCGCAAACCCTGTGTGGTCAGGCCACCCTTCCTTGTAACTGCGCACAAGGACTACCACACACCTCCTTACTATGCTGGCAGCAGAGCTCAATGCCATCAGGCGGTCAAAGTTTTACTTTGAAATGTATGGGAAATGTGAGTCACACCGCTGAGAAGTTGTGGACGGTTAGCTCTGGATACCGAGTTTCATCAATGGTTGTCTCCACTCAACCAGCAGCCAGGGTAGGCCGGGTGCAACAATGATGCAAACATGGGTGCGGCCCTTCGCTGTGACAATGTGACACACATGGCTTGTGTGGTTCACGTGGTCAAACCTGGTTGTCCAGCAATTTTTAAAGCACTATCCTGGCCCACATGGCCTTCTGCAGAGAGCACGGTGTAACGCCTTCCTTGATCCACACACTCAGATGGGCTGTTAATGATAGGCTAGAGGGAAGCCACTCACCAAGCAGGACCCCTAGAACCCTGAAACCCTTTAACCCCTATACAGGGATTAGGAATTGCACAGGGCCCAAGGTGATTAATACCTGTGGAAGGCTGCAGTTCCAGAGAATAGTAGTCAGGCAGGGTCAAAACATTAATTGAGGAACAGGAACAGAATGGGACGGCCAGGACTTAATCAGAAAACAAGCAGAGGTGAAATGCGGATCGGCCAACAAGGTACATAAACAGCAAGCAGGAAAAGTAGTCAGGTAACAAGCACACAAAATCATAAAACTGAACTGGGGGTAAAAGCAGAGCTATGTCTGGCAGTGGTCTGCAGACAGGATGGGCATAAAAAAGGGTGTGGTGTCTTCCCATTGGTTGTAGCTGAATGATGGTACTTCATCTGTGAGATACCCACCAGCTACATTCAGCCAGAGATTCTGCGTCTGTCAAGGTAATGCAGCCCAGTGGGTGAGCATAACCTGCGTCCACCTGCGCCGCTGGCATCGACTCCTCTCCCATCATCAGCACTATTCATGAAAGGAACACGTTGTCACCTGGCGACCGGAGTACAAATTGACGGAGCGGACTCCGTTGGTGACTTAACAGCCGTGTGCGGCAATGATGCAAACCTGGCTGCGGGCCATCGTCAGGGCAATGTGACACACATGCCTTGTATGGCTCACGTGTTGAACCTAATTCTCCAGCAATTTTTAAAACACCATCACGGCCTACATGGCCTTGTGCAGCGTGCACGCTCGCTATGTGCTCACTTCCATCGTGCGCACACAGCAGCTCAACAACTTTCGTCGCTACAGAAGTCTTTAGGTCTGGTGGTTAAACGCCTGAAATGCGATGTGCCCACACGCAGGAATTTGAATCTGCACATGTTGCAGCGTTTGTGGCAGCACCGCCGAACCCTGCTGCAATACGTTATGACATATAGCCTGGGATAACTTGATCCAGAGGTGGTGCAGATCACGCTGCTGGAGTGGTGTCAGATCAAGGACCTATGCACCCTGCTACACAGTTTACAAATGTCGACGAAGATGTTTAGCACTGGCAATGTCATTCTCAGCGTGACAATTCTGGTCATCTACATGATGGAGCGCACTGTAATTATTATTCGGAGTCAGGTGTTGGGACAAGAGGAAGGGGAGGAAGTACAGGAGGAGTCATATGCGGAAGGGATAACAAGATCTACGAGGTCCAGATGGTCAGCGGCACCTATGCGGCAGTCATGGTGAGGGAGAGGGATTAACAAGGGTGCATAGTATCAGCAAAAAGTGTTGAGGAAGGTGCAGGAGCCCATGAAGAAATGGAGGACGAACTGGCGATGGGCATGGAAGACTCAGCAGATGAGTGAGAGCTTGCTCACATTTCGGTTGTGCGAGGTTGTGGGGAGAGGGCAGAGGAAGGAGGCACGATTCTCACCTCTCTGCCACCAACACACCAAGGACTTGGTCCTCCTGGATGCACAAGACACATGAGCGGCTTCTTGCTGCACTACCTACAACATGACCCTCGGATTGTACGAATTCAAAGTAATCCAGAATACTGGGTTGCCACACTGTTACATCCCCGGTACAAGACAAAATTTGGCGAAATAATTCCTGCCATAGAAATGGACGCACGTATACAGGAGTATCTGCAGAATGTGGTACGCAATCTTAGATCTGCTTTTCCACTAAACACCAGTGCTGCACAGAGTGAATCTCAACGCTTTGTCATGGATAGGAGGAAATGGTCTTTTACTTGACCACATCTGAGGGACAGAGGGCTGGCTGCTGTGCTGAGATGGCGTTGAGTACGGTGTCCCTGCAGAGTTGCACTTTTGGTCATATACCAAAATGAGTTGAAAAAGGACAGATGCTGGTGGAAAGGGGAACAGGTGTGTTGGAAAGGGGAAAAAAGTTTTGGTCCGTGGATTTGGTGGTTAAGCAACAGTAACATTTGCTGAAGAAACACCATCTGTTACAGTGGGACTGGCAGATTTGGATAAAGTGGTATATACTATGTTACCGCTATATAACGAAAATTAATAAGAAAAGAAAGAGAAAGGTATATATCCCCATCAGCAGTCAGTGTCCACCGTGCTCCCAGTTGGAAAAGGAGAGGTTGGCAACTGGAAGGTTTGGTGGAGGATACAGAGCTGTGTGGCTATGAAACTAATAGTAGCCTGAACCGAGTTAGACGCCATTCGGATCTGGAGACTGTGAGCCCTGTTAGCGTCACTGGGTCCACATGCCCACCCAGCCCAGTAACTCCCTGTTAACAACACAGGGGCCATTGAGTACGCTGACCGTGTGCGTAGGGGCACACCTGTGGACAGCAGGCGCATCAGCAGCAGCAGGCCTGTTAATGCCACTGGGCTGCACAAGCAGGACTGGTAGGACAGGAGCTGGTCTTAACCGTTCTGCGTCACCAACTGTGGTGGTGGCCTGCATCGACACCCTATCCCTGCCTACCTCTGGCCTAAAGCCGCAATGGGTTCAACACATGGAGGTGTGCTCTTTCGGAGCATAATAGAAGACTGCGCACCTCCTTGTTGGCTCCAGCCCCTTTTATAACCTGTGTCCGCCCCAAACCAGGGTGAACCACAATGCACCTCCTGGAGACAAAAGTAGAGTGACACGTCATGAGTGGCATAACTAGCGTCCTATTTGGAACCGCAACTTCAATGATGACCTCATGGCTGCCATGACCCAAACACCGCACCAGTCATCGTCTGACCATCAATAATGCGGTGACAAGTCATAGGGGTGGGCCTCTGCAAGCCATTTGGGAGGACACCTGATGCCCTGTGGTATATATGTGCCCCCCCACATCAGGGGCAGGGCCAAAGAGTTCATTACCGGACCTAGTCTCTGATGCAGTAAGTGCCTGAGCATGCTCAGTAGCATGAAATACAATCTCTGAAAAAAGACTATCAGCTTTAGCATGGTGTCTAGGCACAAAACAGGACTTAGACCCGGCACGGAATGCAAGCACCTGTGCAAAGAGGCTTTTCACACTTAGTGTGGGAGCATGCGCTGTATCCCGAAATGAAGACTTAGCGTCAGGAATAACACAGTCAGGCTGAGCATACTCACTAGGCGAAACACTGTAATTAGGCTGCAGCTGGGGTAAATCGGCACACGCATGCGCACTAGCTGCCTCTCCACACTTAGACGTGGAGGGGAAATTGCTCTTGGAGATGCTGTCTATGAACAGAAGGAAAAGCTAAAGGAAGCCTGACTTTCTATCCCTCGGAATTATCAAATGCAGCAATGAATTCCATGAGTTTGCTATAACATTAGCGTAGAAAAATGTGCATGAGGGTGTCATGTAGAGGTGCTCTAAATAGCTTGTCACCAGTGGGGCACTAATGGAATACAACAGCCAGTTCTATGATGCCACTAAATAGCAGTATTTTTTGCTATCATTATAGCTTATTAAAAACAGAGCAGGAGGGTGTCATGCAGAGGTGCTGCACATAGATTTGCACTAGTGTGACTAGACAAAAGTCCAATAGCCACGTTTAGGATGCCACTAGGTACACTGACTGTTTGCTAGTATAATGGCTTAGTTAAAAAGAGTTTGAGTGTGCAATGCAGGCAGACGTGCTGCAAATATCTTTACAATAGTGTGAATAGACAAAAGTACAATAGCCACGTTTAGGATGCCACTAGGTACACTGACTGCTAGTATAATGGCTTAGTTAAAAAGAGTTTGAGTGTGCAATGCAGGCAGACGTGCTGCAAATATCTTTACAATAGTGTGAATAGACAAAAGTACAATAGCCACGTTTAGGATGCCACTAGGTACACTGACTGCTAGTATAATGGCTTAGTTAAAAAGAGTTTGAGTGTGCAATGCAGGCAGACGTGCTGCAAATATCTTTACAATAGTGTGAATAGACAAAAGTACAATAGCCACGTTTAGGATGCCACTAGGTACACTGACTGCTAGTATAATGGCTTAGTTAAAAAGAGTTTGAGTGTGCAATGCAGGCAGACGTGCTGCAAATATCTTTACAATAGTGTGAATAGACAAAAGTACAATAGCCACGTTTAGGATGCCACTAGGTACACTGACTGCTAGTATAATGGCTTAGTTAAAAAGAGTTTGAGTGTGCAATGCAGGCAGACGTGCTGCAAATATCTTTACAATAGTGTGAATAGACAAAAGTACAATAGCCACGTTTAGGATGCCACTAGGTACACTGACTGCTAGTATAATGGCTTAGTTGAAAAGAGTTTGAGTGTGCAATGCAGGCAGACGTGCTGCAAATATCTTTACAATAGTGTGAATAGACAAAAGTACAATAGCCACGTTTAGGATGCCACTAGGTACACTGACTGTTTGCTAGTATAATGGCTTAGTTAAAAAGAGTTTGAGTGTGCAATGCAGGCAGACGTGCTGCAAATATCTTTACAATAGTGTGAATAGACAAAAGTACAATAGCCACGTTTAGGATGCCACTAGGTACACTGACTGCTAGTATAATGGCTTAGTTAAAAAGAGTTTGAGTGTGCAATGCAGGCAGACATGCTGCAAATATCTTTACAATAGTGTGAATAGACAAAAGTACAATAGCCATGTTTAGGATGCCACTAGGTACACTGACTGCTAGTATAATGGCTTAGTTAAAAAGAGTTTGAGTGTGCAATGCAGGCAGACGTGCTGCAAATATCTTTACAATAGTGTGAATAGACAAAAGTACAATAGCCACGTTTAGGATGCCACTAGGTACACTGACTGCTAGTATAATGGCTTAGTTAAAAAGAGTTTGAGTGTGCAATGCAGGCAGACGTGCTGCAAATATCTTTACAATAGTGTGAATAGACAAAAGTACAATAGCCACGTTTAGGATGCCACTAGGTACACTGACTGCTAGTATAATGGCTTAGTTAAAAAGAATTTGAGTGTGCAATGCAGGCAGACGTGCTGCAAATATCTTTACAATAGTGTGAATAGACAAAAGTACAATAGCCACGTTTAGGATGCCACTAGGTACACTGACTGCTAGTATAATGGCTTAGTTAAAAAGAGTTTGAGTGTGCAATGCAGGCAGACGTGCTGAAAATATCTTTACAATAGTGTGAATAGACAAAAGTACAATAGCCACGTTTAGGATGCCACTAGGTACACTGACTGCTAGTATAATAGCTTAGTTAAAAAGAGTTTGAGTGTGCAATGCAGGCAGACGTGCTGCAAATATCTTTACAATAGTGTGAATAGACAAAAGTACAATAGCCACGTTTAGGATGCCACTAGGTACACTGACTGCTAGTATAATGGCTTAGTTAAAAAGAGTTTGAGTGTGCAATGCAGGCAGACGTGCTGCAAATATCTTTACAATAGTGTGAATAGACAAAAGTACAATAGCCACGTTTAGGATGCCACTAGGTACACTGACTGCTAGTATAATGGCTTAGTTAAAAAGAGTTTGAGTGTGCAATGCAGGCAGACGTGCTGCAAATATCTTTACAATAGTGTGAATAGACAAAAGTACAATAGCCACGTTTAGGATGCCACTAGGTACACTGACTGCTAGTATAATGGCTTAGTTAAAAAGAGTTTGAGTGTGCAATGCAGGCAGACGTGCTGCAAATATCTTTACAATAGTGTGAATAGACAAAAGTACAAATAGCCACGTTTAGGATGCCACTAGGTACACTGACTGCTAGTATAATGGCTTAGTTAAAAAGAGTTTGAGTGTGCAATGCAGGCAGACGTGCTGAAAATATCTTTACAATAGTGTGAATAGACAAAAGTACAATAGCCACGTTTAGGATGCCACTAGGTACACTGACTGCTAGTATAATAGCTTAGTTAAAAAGAGTTTGAGTGTGCAATGCAGGCAGATGTGCTGCAAATATCTTTACAATAGTGTGAATAGACAAAAGTACAATAGCCACGTTTAAGATGCCACTAGGTACACTGACTGCTAGTATAATGGCTTAGTTAAAAAGAGTTTGAGTGTGCAATGCAGGCAGACGTGCTGCAAATATCTTTACAATAGTGTGAATAGACAAAAGTACAATAGCCACGTTTAGGATGCCACTAGGTACACTGACTGCTAGTATAATGGCTTAGTTAAAAAGAGTTTGAGTGTGCAATGCAGGCAGACGTGCTGCAAATATCTTTACAATAGTGTGAATAGACAAAAGTACAATAGCCACGTTTAGGATGCCACTAGGTACACTGACTGCTAGTATAATGGCTTAGTTAAAAAGAGTTTGAGTGTGCAATGCAGGCAGACGTGCTGCAAATATCTTTACAATAGTGTGAATAGACAAAAGTACAATAGCCACGTTTAGGATGCCACTAGGTACACTGACTGCTAGTATAATGGCTTAGTTAAAAAGAGTTTGAGTGTGCAATGCAGGCAGACGTGCTGCAAATATCTTTACAATAGTGTGAATAGACAAAAGTACAATAGCCACGTTTAGGATGCCACTAGGTACACTGACTGCTAGTATAATGGCTTAGTTAAAAAGAGTTTGAGTGTGCAATGCAGGCAGACGTGCTGCAAATATCTTTACAATAGTGTGAATAGACAAAAGTACAATAGCCACGTTTAGGATGCCACTAGGTACACTGACTGCTAGTATAATGGCTTAGTTGAAAAGAGTTTGAGTGTGCAATGCAGGCAGACGTGCTGCAAATATCTTTACAATAGTGTGAATAGACAAAAGTACAATAGCCACGTTTAGGATGCCACTAGGTACACTGACTGTTTGCTAGTATAATGGCTTAGTTAAAAAGAGTTTGAGTGTGCAATGCAGGCAGACGTGCTGCAAATATCTTTACAATAGTGTGAATAGACAAAAGTACAATAGCCACGTTTAGGATGCCACTAGGTACACTGACTGCTAGTATAATGGCTTAGTTAAAAAGAGTTTGAGTGTGCAATGCAGGCAGACATGCTGCAAATATCTTTACAATAGTGTGAATAGACAAAAGTACAATAGCCATGTTTAGGATGCCACTAGGTACACTGACTGCTAGTATAATGGCTTAGTTAAAAAGAGTTTGAGTGTGCAATGCAGGCAGACGTGCTGCAAATATCTTTACAATAGTGTGAATAGACAAAAGTACAATAGCCACGTTTAGGATGCCACTAGGTACACTGACTGCTAGTATAATGGCTTAGTTAAAAAGAGTTTGAGTGTGCAATGCAGGCAGACGTGCTGCAAATATCTTTACAATAGTGTGAATAGACAAAAGTACAATAGCCACGTTTAGGATGCCACTAGGTACACTGACTGCTAGTATAATGGCTTAGTTAAAAAGAGTTTGAGTGTGCAATGCAGGCAGACGTGCTGCAAATATCTTTACAATAGTGTGAATAGACAAAAGTACAATAGCCACGTTTAGGATGCCACTAGGTACACTGACTGCTAGTATAATGGCTTAGTTAAAAAGAGTTTGAGTGTGCAATGCAGGCAGACGTGCTGAAAATATCTTTACAATAGTGTGAATAGACAAAAGTACAATAGCCACGTTTAGGATGCCACTAGGTACACTGACTGCTAGTATAATAGCTTAGTTAAAAAGAGTTTGAGTGTGCAATGCAGGCAGACGTGCTGCAAATATCTTTACAATAGTGTGAATAGACAAAAGTACAATAGCCACGTTTAGGATGCCACTAGGTACACTGACTGCTAGTATAATGGCTTAGTTAAAAAGAGTTTGAGTGTGCAATGCAGGCAGACGTGCTGCAAATATCTTTACAATAGTGTGAATAGACAAAAGTACAATAGCCACGTTTAGGATGCCACTAGGTACACTGACTGCTAGTATAATGGCTTAGTTAAAAAGAGTTTGAGTGTGCAATGCAGGCAGACGTGCTGCAAATATCTTTACAATAGTGTGAATAGACAAAAGTACAATAGCCACGTTTAGGATGCCACTAGGTACACTGACTGCTAGTATAATGGCTTAGTTAAAAAGAGTTTGAGTGTGCAATGCAGGCAGACGTGCTGCAAATATCTTTACAATAGTGTGAATAGACAAAAGTACAAATAGCCACGTTTAGGATGCCACTAGGTACACTGACTGCTAGTATAATGGCTTAGTTAAAAAGAGTTTGAGTGTGCAATGCAGGCAGACGTGCTGAAAATATCTTTACAATAGTGTGAATAGACAAAAGTACAATAGCCACGTTTAGGATGCCACTAGGTACACTGACTGCTAGTATAATAGCTTAGTTAAAAAGAGTTTGAGTGTGCAATGCAGGCAGATGTGCTGCAAATATCTTTACAATAGTGTGAATAGACAAAAGTACAATAGCCACGTTTAAGATGCCACTAGGTACACTGACTGCTAGTATAATGGCTTAGTTAAAAAGAGTTTGAGTGTGCAATGCAGGCAGACGTGCTGCAAATATCTTTACAATAGTGTGAATAGACAAAAGTACAATAGCCACGTTTAGAATGCCACTAGGTACACTGACTGCTAGTATAATGGCTTAGTTAAAAAGAGTTTGAGTGTGCAATGCAGGCAGACGTGCTGCAAATATCTTTACAATAGTGTGAATAGACAAAAGTACAATAGCCACGTTTAGGATGCCACTAGGTACACTGACTGCTAGTATAATGGCTTAGTTAAAAAGAGTTTGAGTCTGCAATGCAGGCAGACGTGCTGCAAATATCTTTACAATAGTGTGAATAGACAAAAGTACAAATAGCCACGTTTAGGATGCCACTAGGTACACTGACTGCTAGTATAATGGCTTAGTTAAAAAGAGTTTGAGTGTGCAATGCAGGCAGACGTGCTGCAAATATCTTTACAATAGTGTGAATAGACAAAAGTACAATAGCCACGTTTAGGAGGCCACTAGGTACACTGACTGTTTGCTAGTATAATGGCTTAGTTAAAAAGAGTTTGAGTGTGCAATGCAGGCAGACGTGCTGCAAATATCTTTACAATAGTGTGAATAGACAAAAGTACAATAGCCACGTTTAGGATGCCACTAGGTACACTGACTGCTAGTATAATGGCTTATTTAAAAAGAGTTTGAGTGTGCAATGCAGGCAGACGTGCTGCAAATATCTTTACAATAGTGTGAATAGGCAAAAGTACAATAGCCACGTTTAGGATGCCACTAGGTACACTGACTGCTAGTATAATGGCTTAGTTAAAAAGAGTTTGAGTGTGCAATGCAGGCAGACGTGCTGCAAATATCTTTACAATAGTGTGAATAGACAAAAGTACAATAGCCACGTTTAGGATGCCACTAGGTACACTGACTGTTTGCTAGTATAATGGCTTAGTTAAAAAGAGTTTGAGTGTGCAATGCAGGCAGACGTGCTGCAAATATCTTTACAATAGTGTGAATAGACAAAAGTACAATAGCCACGTTTAGGATGCCACTAGGTACACTGACTGCTAGTATAATGGCTTAGTTAAAAAGAGTTTGAGTGTGCAATGCAGGCAGACGTGCTGCAAATATCTTTACAATAGTGTGAATAGACAAAAGTACAATAGCCACGTTTAGGATGCCACTAGGTACACTGACTGCTAGTATAATGGCTTAGTTAAAAAGAGTTTGAGTGTGCAATGCAGGCAGACGTGCTGCAAATATCTTTACAATAGTGTGAATAGACAAAAGTACAATAGCCACGTTTAGGATGCCACTAGGTACACTGACTGCTAGTATATTGGCTTAGTTAAAAAGAGTTTGAGTGTGCAATGCAGGCAGACGTGCTGCAAATATCTTTACAATAGTGTGAATAGACAAAAGTACAATAGCCACGTTTAGGATGCCACTAGGTACACTGACTGCTAGTATAAAGGCTTAGTTAAAAAGAGTTTGAGTGTGCAATGCAGGCAGACGTGCTGCAAATATCTTTACAATAGTGTGAATAGACAAAAGTACAATAGCCACGTTTAGGATGCCACTAGGTACACTGACTGCTAGTATAATGGCTTAGTTAAAAAGAGTTTGAGTGTGCAATGCAGGCAGACGTGCTGCAAATATCTTTACAATAGTGTGAATAGACAAAAGTACAATAGCCTCGTTTAGGATGCCACTAGGTACACTGACTGCTAGTATAATGGCTTAGTTAAAAAGAGTTTGAGTGTGCAATGCAGGCAGACGTGCTGCAAATATCTTTACAATAGTGTGAATAGACAAAAGTACAATAGCCACGTTTAGGATGCCACTAGGTACACTGACTGTTTGCTAGTATAATGGCTTAGTTAAAAAGAGTTTGAGTGTGCAATGCAGGCAGACGTGCTGCAAATATCTTTACAATAGTGTGAATAGACAAAAGTACAATAGCCACGTTTAGGATGCCACTATGTACACTGACTGCTAGTATAATGGCTTAGTTAAAAAGAGTTTGAGTGTGCAATGCAGGCAGACGTGCTGCAAATATCTTTACAATAGTGTGAATAGACAAAAGTACAATAGCCACGTTTAGGATGCCACTAGGTACACTGACTGCTAGTATAATGGCTTAGTTAAAAAGAGTTTGAGTGTGCAATGCAGGCAGACGTGCTGCAAATATCTTTACAATAGTGTGAATAGACAAAAGTACAATAGCCACGTTTAGGATGCCACTAGGTACACTGACTGCTAGTATAATGGCTTAGTTAAAAAGAGTTTGAGTGTGCAATGCAGGCAGACGTGCTGCAAATATCTTTACAATAGTGTGAATAGACAAAAGTACAATAGCCACGTTTAGGATGCCACTAGGTACACTGACTGCTAGTATAATGGCTTAGTTAAAAAGAGTTTGAGTGTGCAATGCAGGCAGACGTGCTGCAAATATCTTTACAATAGTGTGAATAGACAAAAGTACAATAGCCACGTTTAGGATGCCACTAGGTACACTGACTGCTAGTATAATGGCTTAGTTAAAAAGAGTTTGAGTGTGCAATGCAGGCAGACGTGCTGCAAATATCTTTACAATAGTGTGAATAGACAAAAGTACAATAGCCACGTTTAGGATGCCACTAGGTACACTGACTGCTAGTATAATGGCTTAGTTAAAAAGAGTTTGAGTGTGCAATGCAGGCAGACGTGCTGCAAATATCTTTACAATAGTGTGAATAGACAAAAGTACAATAGCCACGTTTAGGATGCCACTAGGTACACTGACTGCTAGTATAATGGCTTAGTTAAAAAGAGTTTGAGTGTGCAATGCAGGCAGACGTGCTGCAAATATCTTTACAATAGTGTGAATAGACAAAAGTACAATAGCCACGTTTAGGATGCCACTAGGTACACTGACTGCTAGTATAATGGCTTAGTTAAAAAGAGTTTGAGTGTGCAATCCAGGCAGACGTGCTGCAAATATCTTTACAATAGTGTGAATAGACAAAAGTACAATAGCCACGTTTAGGATGCCACTAGGTACACTGACTGTTTGCTAGTATAATGGCTTAGTTAAAAAGAGTTTGAGTGTGCAATGCAGGCAGACGTGCTGCAAATATCTTTACAATAGTGTGAATAGACAAAAGTACAATAGCCACGTTTAGGATGCCACTAGGTACACTGACTGTTTGCTAGTATAATGGCTTAGTTAAAAAGAGTTGGAGTGTGCAATGCAGGCAGACGTGCTGCAAATATCTTTGCACTACTGTGACTACACAAAAGTCCAATAGCCACGTTTAGGATGCCACTAGGTACACTGACTGTTTGCTAGTATAATGGCTTAGTTAAAAAGAGTTGGAGTGTGCAATGCAGGCAGACGTGCTGCAAATATCTTTGCACTACTGTGACTACACAAAAGTTCAATAGCCACGTTTAGGATGCCACTAGGTACACTGACTGTTTGCTAGCATAATGGCTTAGTTAAAAAGAGTTTGAGTGTGCAATGCAGGCAGACGTGATGCAAATATCTTTGCAATAGTGTGAATAGACAAAAGTACAATAGCCACGTTTAGGATGCCACTAGGTACACTGACTGTTTGCTAGTATAATGGCTTAGTTAAAAAGAGTTGGAGTGTGCAATGCAGGCAGACGTGCTGCAAATATCTTTGCACCACTGTGACTACACAAGAGTCCAATAGCCACGTTTAGGATGCCACTAGGTACACTGACTGTTTGCTAGTATAATGGCTTAGTTAAAAAGAGTTGGAGTGTGCAATGCAGGCAGACGTGCTGCAAATATCTTTGCACTACTGTGACTACACAAAAGTCCAATAGCCACGTTTAGGATGCCACTAGGTACACTGACTGTTTGCTAGTATAATGGCTTAGTTAAAAAGAGTTGGAGTGTGCAATGCAGGCAGACGTGCTGCAAATATCTTTGCACTACTTTGACTACACAAAAGTTCAATAGCCACGTTTAGGATGCCACTAGGTACACTGACTGTTTGCTAGCATAATGGCTTAGTTAAAAAGAGTTTGAGTGTGCAATGCAGGCAGACGTGATGCAAATATCTTTGCAATAGTGTGAATAGACAAAAGTACAATAGCCACGTTTAGGATGCCACTAGGTACACTGACTGTTTGCTAGTATAATGGCTTAGTTAAAAAGAGTTGGAGTGTGCAATGCAGGCAGACGTGCTGCAAATATCTTTGCACTACTGTGACTACACAAAAGTCCAATAGCCACGTTTAGGATGCCACTAGGTACACTGACTGTTTGCTAGTATAATGGCTTAGTTAAAAAGAGTTGGAGTGTGCAATGCAGGCAGATGTGCTGCAAATATCTTTGCACTACTGTGACTACACAAAAGTCCAATAGCCACGTTTAGGATGCCACTAGGTACACTGACTGTTTGCTAGCATAATGGCTTAGTTAAAAAGAGTTGGAGTGTGCAATGCAGGCAGACGTGATGCAAATATCTTTGCAATAGTGTGACTAGACAAAAGTACAATAGCCACGTTTAGGATGTCACTAGGTACACTGACTGTTTGCTAGTATAATGGCTTAGTTAAAAAGAGTTGGAGTGTGCAATGCAGGCAGACGTCCTCTGCAAATGTCTTTGCACTAGTGGGACTATAGCAAAGTCCAATAGCCACGTTTAGGATGCCACTATGTGCACTGAGTGTTTGCTAGTATAATGGCTTAGTTATAATGAGTTGGAGTGTGCAGAGGACAGGAGGGTACAGTGCCAGGATTGTGGGGCTCTGGGTAGAGGAATGGAAGCCTGCCTTTCTATTCCCTCCTAATGGTGAAATGCAGCGACGAAATCCCTGACCTTGGCTACACAGACGCTGTCTCTGTTTTCAGGACCTGTCACCTATGGCTCTCTGACCCTGCCGGTTTGAGCCCTTAAAAGGACTGAAAGAAAGTGCTCTCCCTAAGCTGTCTAACGCTGTGTATGGAGCGCATACAGCAGTATCGGCGATAGGACTCAGGAGGACGGAGCTGCGACAGTGATGTCTGACACCAAAGACGCAGAAGAGATAATGGCGTCCTGGAGGAAAATGTCCGGTTTTATAATGCAGGGACATGTGACATGGACATCCTATCACACATGCCGTTGCTTCTCTGGCTAAAAGTCCACTTAGCTGTGTGTGTGTCTGGGATTGGCTGACATGCTGGCCCGCCCCACTACACGCGCGCGCTTTGGGAAGGAAGACAAGGAAAAAAAAAAAAATGGCGATCGCCATTATAGAAACAGCAGTGATCTGAAGGCGCTGTTCACGCACACTATACACTGAAATGTCATAATAGTGTGATTCACAGAGTGACTTACACTATTACAGCGGAAACCAAGCTAGGAATTAGCTGTTTTTTTTGCTGCTAGAACCGTTCTCGAACGTTTCTAGAACTATCGAGCTTTTGCAAAAAGCTCGAGTTCTAGTTCGATCTAGAACAGGCCCCAAAATCACTCGAGCCTAGAACTGGAGAACCTCGAACCACAAACCGCGCTCAACTCTAGTCCCAACGGGGGACAACTGCTTGCAACAGAGGACCACTGCAACTACTTGAGGTCATACTCTTCTGACACCTCCTCTGGCTCCACATCCGGACGGCTTGGTGGAGGAGGGAGCTGGAGCCACGTCTGCTCACTGCGGCTCTTCCACTGTTTTAGATCCAGGGCGAACCAGCCCCTCTCTCCGCAGTGGCGGGTGTAAGTCACTAGGTCGCCCGGCAGTAGATCACGACCTGGGTGGCCCGTGGGGAGGTGGAAATTGACATCACGATGGGCCGTGAATACTTCGGTCTCCAGGCCCGGCTCATAGATGAAGCCAAACCCCCTTCTTTGGTCGAACTGCCAGACTTGACCCTCGTACACTGGGCCCCACACCCGAAAGGTGGCATGACGGAGTGCATCCTTCTCTTGGATCACCCTCGCCAGCACTTCGGCCCTCTGCTGCTCTCTAGCGGCGATCTCCCAGCCCAATGGGTTTGGCTCCCTGTCCCAGTATGGGGCGTTGGCAGACCCCTGCACCTGGGTCGGGCCCTGCTGGACCGCACCCACACCGGCCACGACCGTTTCTCTGTTGTGGGGATCCTGCGGTGACATGGCCTGGACTGCGGCTTTGCAGTTGCGGCCCGGCGCAGCCTCAGCCGAGGCGGGGGATTCAGGGCTTGTTGACCTCACCCATTGAGCCTTCGGGCCAGCAGCGGCCGGTTCTTCCACGGCCGGGCGGACTGCTGGAGCCAGGCCGGCTTCAGGTGCAGCCAATTCCGGGGCCGATGGCTCCTTGTCGCAGACAGCTACTTCCCGCGGGGCCTTCGACGGTAGCGGGAGGGACGCAGGCTGGTCCCGAACAATGCCCCCAGGCTGGTCCTCTAGGGCGGACGGGTTGGCTTCAGCTACTACCAGTGTTGGGGGTAGCGGACCGAGCGGAGGGGCAACAGCAGCTGGTACGGATGGTGGGGGAAGCAGGAGGGTGAGCGGGGCGCAGGCCAGGCCCCTCAGCCACAGCAGCCGGTCCTTCTCGGACATAGGGGCATGGGTCGCTTACCTGCTCCTCCAACTCTGTCTCCACCTCGCGTCTCCGCACGGCCGCCGCCACTTCCTCCTTCTCAGCCACTCAGCGCTCCATCAAAAACCAGACCTGGGCTTGAAGGCAGCAGCACATCTGTGCGGTCCGGGCTTCCACCCACGTCGCTGTTCCTGGCGTGGGCTCGGGGATTTCTGCGGTGCCGGACGGACAGGACATCATGCGTGGCCGTATTCCAGGAACCAATTGTATACAGAGTCCTGGCGTCCCCGCTTTTATAGCTTCGGCTACATCAGGCAGACACACTCTCGTGCCCCCTTGGTACTCTTCAGCACTTCCGTTTGTTGGGGGCGGGGCTTCGCTTTCGCGCCTTCCTTGCTCGGAGAAGATGCTCGAGCGGGAGATTTTTGCGCCAAGATGGCGGCGCTTCAAAATTTTCGGCCGGACGCCGCCGGCGGAGATCACAAGTAGCACTTCTACTGGTAAGTAGAGGGGTTCAATCCTGTTCGTGACGCCAAGTTGTCGCGGGCGGGGAGGAGGCCGTCGCTGCTGCGCTCTCGCTAACGCTCGGGTCCGGCGCTGCTGCGGCTGCTGCTGCTGCTCAGTGGCTCGAGCGGTGGGACAGATCCAGGGACTCGAGCGGCACTCCTCGCCCGTGAGTGAAAGGGGTGGTTGGTTTGGGGGATTTAGTCTGTGACATCACCCACGGTTCGTGGTGAAGATGGGCACCACCGGTGCTGGTGACGGGGATCCTGGGAGCGATGGTAGGGAGCAGCTGGGATGTTGTTTTCCCCCTCCGTGGGTAGGGGTCGGTGGTCCCGGGGCCTGGTGATGTTGTGACGGGGAGGCAGGGTTGGTGAGGTGCATGGTTGCAGGGACAGAGCGGCGCAGTGCCGGATGGCACGGGTGTACTCACTCAGCAAGAAAGGTACAAAGTCCTCGGTAAATCAAACGGCTGGATGGACGGGTGCCGCAGCCGGCTGCAGTGCTTCTCCCCGGACAGGTGATGGCAGCTGTCTAACCCTGCACCTTGATGTTCTCTTTCTGACTACTGGATTCCCAACGGTAGTCCGCTCCCCGGTGTATGGGTACCGGAGGAGCCTGTTTGCCTGCAGACGCTGGCCCTTGGGTCTCTAGCCTTAGGCGGTAGCTGTATACCCTCACGGTGTGGGCTGTTGCCTTCAATCGGGACTTTTGCTGTTGTGAAACCCCTGGATCTGACTATTATCGGCGGCTCCAAGCCTGGTCGGGGTCCGATGGCCCTGCCTGTGTGTGCTGGCTTCACTTCGCTCCCCGGTCGGTACCGGCTGGCCGTCGCCCGTCCCCGATCCTACGGTTCCGCGTTGCTCCACCACTCCTGCAGACGGCCACCACCGTCTGCCAACCTTGCTGTCAGTGCCTGGGCCACAAACCCAGACACCCAAGTGTTCACTCCTCACTCCTCAAACTTCAACACTCAACTGTCACTTTTTCTGCCTCCAGGCCTGTGAACTCCTCGGTGGGTTGGGCCAACCGCTTAGCCCCACCCCACCTGGTGTGGACATCAGACACTGGAGGGAGGCAACAAGGGTTTTTGTTTGGCTGGTGTCCCTGTCTAGCGGGGGTGGGGGTCTTTGGATGTTATCTGTGACGACCTGGCTAGGCCAGGGCGCCACAGCAGATTCACAGTTCAGTACCTAGAGGTCAAGACAGATGAGGCTTTTTGGCAAACGTTAAATTACAAAACTGCAAAATATTTCAGTCAGGTAAAGGTCCTCCTGCATTAAACAAGTCCTTACATGAGTGGTAAGAAGGCTGAAAAAATTTCAATCTAAATAGTTATCTATTTATTATTACAATCTAAATTAATTTCTAATATATTTGCATTTAAAAAAAATCCTACTCTTCCTTGACTACACTAACTACTATAGATTTTATTTTCCTTGCTTCCTGTCTGATGATGCATTGTTTGAGAATTCCAGTGCATGCTGGGATACTCCTACAAAGTATCATCAGAGCAGGAGGCAGAGGCTACTGTCTCTGTCAAAGCCTCTACCTTTTCCCTGAAATGAAGCATCATCAGTGACGTTTGTTTCAGGGGCTGTTCTGTCAATTCTGTGTCCCTTCCTGCTTGCTATGCATTCTGCGATCTGCCAAGTGACAGAGTCCACTCTGTTGCTCTGACTCAGATATGTACAGCCTGCAACACAGAGCAGCATGCAGGGTCGGACTGGCCCATCAGGCTGCCGGGGGATCTCCTGGTGGGCCCCAGGTCCCTATTCGGCTCCCTGTACTTCAAATAGGGCCCTAGGCTGGTAACCACAGGCAGGGAGCCCCAGGCAGCTCCACCAGTGACAGGGCCACCTGTTTCTATGTCAGCCAGGGCTGCACTGAGCCTTCAATTGTTTATGTGCCGCCCCGGCAGTGTCATAGTTAACAGACAAGGCCATGTCTTCTAACTGTAATGTTATGCGGCACGCCCTGCACTGCTGCTTCCCACTGGGGGAAGATCTTGAATGGAGATTGTGAGCAAGACCAGAGACAAACTGGGGGAAGGTAAAAGCTGCCGCAATATGTGTGTATGTTTGTGTATATGTCTGTTTATATGACGTTTTTGAATAAATGAGTATAATCTGTGTACATGTGTGTGTGCATATTTGTATGTATGTCTATACGTTAGTTGGTGTACCTGCCTGAGTTCTTGTGCATGTATCAGCATGCATGTACCCTGTATGCCTTCTTGTGCATGTCTATGCATGTGGGGGCCTGTGTGTCTATGAATTTGTGCTTGTCTGTGCGTGGGCCTGACTGCGATTTGTGTTCAAGTATGTGCCTACGTGTGTGTGCATGCATGTGGCTGTGTGTCTATGTTCGTGTGCGTGTCTGTGCATGTGTGCAATCTTGTGCATGTGTTTTACTGTCTGAATGTCTACATATGTGCGTCTGTGTGTGCATGGGCCTGGCTTTGTTCTTGTTAATGTCTCTGTGTGTGCTTCTGTCTGTTTGGTTATGTATGTATGTGTGTCTGCCTTCATGAGCTTGTCAGTGGGAATATGTGCATGTGTCTGTCTACGTAGACCTGTCTGCAGGTGTGTATGTTTTTTCTGTGTGTGCATGTCTATGTGTCTGCCTTTGTGTACGTGTGCCTGTCTGTGTATGTGTCAGCATGTCTGTCTGTGTATACCTATGTGGGCCTGTCTTCATGTCTGTGTACATGTCGTCATGTGTGTTTATGTATGAGTATGTGTGCTTGTCTGTATGGGTATGCATGTCGGTGTGCATTTTTCTGCATATGTCTGTCTGCATGCATTTGTCTGCATTTGTTGCATATGTCTGTGTGCATTTGTAGCAAAGAGAATTTGTATGCATATGTCCGTGTGCCTGTCTGCATGCATTTGTCTGAGTGTCTATATATGTCTGTGTGTCTACATATGTAAGTTTGTGTTTGCATGTGTGTCCATGTACAGTATGTGTGTCTACATGCGTGTATCTGCGTATGTATGTGTGTGCTCATCTGCATGTGTCAGTTTGTGTCTGCATGCATATGTGTCTGTCTGCATGACAGGACACTGGGGGAGTGCAGGAAAATGAGAAGAATCTTTTTGTTCCTCCCTCTATGAGCGAACAAGGTAGTGGATACAAGAGCCCATTATGGGGCAATTTAGGGGTCCAGGATGGGGTAATTTAGGGGCCTTGGATGGAAGAACATAGGGGCCCATGATGGGGAACATAGGAGTCTAGGATGGGAGACATTATTAAATACAAGGGGCCAGGAAGGGAAACATTATTAAATAAAGGTGGCCAGGATGGGGACATATATATGGGGCCAGAACGAGGAACATTCATTATTGGTTTATGTTGGCAAATGGTGGATACATTTACTGTAGGGGCAAATAATTAGACATTATTACTGCTGTAATATAATTTCATTTTGAGGATACTGTCTTCCATGGAAGGAACAAAAATGTAACATAGAGTAGAAATTGGGGAAAAAGTATGGAATGTGCCCTGGAAGTGATCAGCTGTAGGTGACTGTGTATTACACTATATAACAAATTTGATTTTTTTTCTTTGTACATGGGTACCAAAGGTGTTCTCCCAATCACTTATGACTAAAGTGAAAAGAAAATGGCAAAAATTCCCAAGAAAATTTGCTTTTATGGTCAGGACATTGATAATGTGAAATCTATGCTTTCTCGAACATTCACAAAACGTGCAATGTTGTGTAGACCGCGTGAAGCTTCCAGAAATACGAGAACTGTCGATAGAGTAGTATAAATACAGGATTCTTAATTGTCCATTTCTGTTTGTGTTACAGTTGATACATACCTGCATTTAATTTAGATGGCATCAAGAGGTTGTAAGTATCCGGCTGATGCATTTTGCTACATTTGTGGCAAACAAAGTTATCTTTTTTTCTTTGCTTTTGGGACAGCCGGGACACCAATCAGCACTATCACAGGTGGGACTGGCCACAGAGGACCAAGTTTTCTGTGGGAAAGAATAACGTGAAGTGGGAGCCATTGGTGGGCCCACAGAAAGTGCTGATGCCACCCCTGCACATAAAGTTAGGCCTGATAAAACAGTTTGTCACAGCTCTCGATAAAGAATTGGCAGCCTTCAAGTACCTACAAGATCTCTTTCCTAAGCTGTCTGAGGCAAAGGTAAAAACTGATATCTTCGTCGGACTACAAATCAAGCAGATTCTAGAGAACGAAGCATTTGTAAAGAAGCTGACTAGACTTGGAGTAGCTTTGTGGCAGTGGTGCATGGTTTACTGGGCAATCACAAGGATGAGAGATATGTGCAACTAGTTCAGACTCTGATAAAGAACTTGGGAAAAATGAGATGTAGGATGTCTCTCAAAGAACATATCTTGGATGCTCATCTTGACAAATTCAAGGAAAACATGGGGCCTTAATCAGAAAAGCAAGGCAACCACTTTCATCAGGATATAAAGGACTTTGAATGATGCTAAGGCTGCTTTCACACTACGTCTTTTTAACATGCGTCCTGAACGTTTTTTTAACGCAGAAACGGATCCAGTGCAAATGCGTTTTCATTTCAATGCATTTGCAATGGACTCGCGTTAACATGCGTTCACCTGCGTTTGCGTGCGTTATAGTGAGGATCCAGCGACTTGCAGTTTTTTAACATCTTTCAAAAACGCTACTTGTAGCGTTTTTGAGCTGCGTCCAACTTCTGCAAATTGCTGGATCCTGACTAAACAGCATGGAAACGCAGGTGAACGCTGGCATGCTGATAGACAGGATCCTGTTTGCTCTACTGAGCATGCCCAGAAACCAGCCTCTGTGATCAGTCTATCTCTCTCCTCCCTCTGTCTCTGTCCCCCTCTCTCTCCTCCCTCTCTCTCTGTCCCCCCCTCCCTCTCCCCCACCTGAGAGCTGCGGACACTCATAACCAAGGTAAATATCGGGTAACCACTTATCTTAGTTACCCGATGTTTACGTTGGTAACGTGTGCAGGGAGCCCGGCTCCTAGCAGCTGCAGACGCTTGTAACCAAAGTAAATATCGGGTATCCAAGCAAGTATACCCGATGTTTACCTTGGTTACGAGCCTCGCAGCTGTCAGATGCCGGCTCCCAGTCTGGCACGTTTAGTTCCCATCACTCCCGATCACATGACTCCAATGCCCGCCCCTAAACATCCAGTGACAGGATCCTGCAAAGTAACACATGCGTTTGCATGCATTTTTTGCTGTAAAAGCAGGATCCGCTTTTGCAGCAAAAAAACGTTCAGGACGCATGTTAAAAAGACGTAGTGTGAAAGCAGCCTAACAAGGACAGTATAACGAGAACATGATAGGAGACTATATTTGAGGGTTGATTTGTGAAAGTTATTTGCAGTATAATTGTAAGCTACTCACTTCTAAACCACTCTTGCTCATCTTGGCCAATATTAAATGCATATAAATTGTTTTTGTAACTGTATCAACAAAAAGAAATGATTAACATTTTCGATTTCCCTATGCAAATACGTAAAATAGAATATTTCATTGTCCTGGTCAATGTGCAATACAGGGTAATATTGTGGTACCGTGTTAGCCAGAAAAATCAATTGAAATATATGTCCCAAGAATGACAAAAGTATTTTAGGAGTGATACCTTTATAGGCTAATTAGAAAAATTATATTAGCAAGCTTTCAGAGCACAAAGGCAAAGCACATTGTCCTGGTCACAAAGGCAAAGGCTATAATTAATTAGTATTTCTTAACTGTTTAGGCATGATTAAATGGATTATAGCATTTAAAAGCTTGAGACAAAAATTGTGTTACATAGTGTTATTTTTTGCAGAGTCGAGTCATGGCAGGAAGAAGTGATAGCGGTCAGCACCAGATGAAGAGGAAAAAGAACATGAATAACTTCAACCAGAGAGATCTCTGGTAAGCCAATGTATTACATGTCCACACAAACACTATACACTATATACAGAGCTCCTGTGTATAATGTCACTGGTGATCACTATATTACCTATAAATAGGGATGATCGAATACCCTAATATTCGCTTCGCCGAATATCCGCCGAATACCTGATCGCTATTCGACTATTCTAGTCTATTCTAGTCTATGGGAAACCAGAATAATTTTATGTTGGACCCAATGGTGACCTGTGGTGACTGCTGAAAAGGCTGAAATGGATGGGAAAAGGCTTAAACACTATGGGCACAGCCTGTAGAAGGTGCCTGACTGCATTTCTGGTGTCTTGGAATAACGTGCTCAAAGCAGCACGCGGCGTTGACGTAGTCGCCAGAACAGCTCTCAAACCAAAGTCAAACAGGGGAAATTGCTAAGAAACAGTTTGTAGGACCTAAACACTGTAATAAAATGTCAAATCAAGCCCCGACCGCCAAAAAAAACACTTTAGCATATATTCACACGTTTCGTTTTTTACATTTTTTCTTCTTTTTCGATTAGAAAGGGCTGTAACTTATACATTATATTGGTGTCTGTCTCGCAACTCCTTTTTTGGGACATATTTGACAGCACTTTAAAAGGTCAGCTACAATGTGCCCGTTGAGATGTTGGCCTTGCCCTCCTCCTCCACCAACACCACCAGTTCCAGTGGCCCTCTATTTAAATGTAGAAAGGGCCACTTGCTGTCCTCAAATCTCAGACTTCTTAGGTAACATCCATTGGGGAGGGACGGCAGTCATTTGTAGTTTTCTGCGTCCCCTTTATCATTAGTGTGAAAGTTGAAATACGTACTCCACAACACTTTACAGTGCTATTGCCAATGTGGCCATTTGGGTGTTGGCCTTGCCCTCCTCCTCCTCCACCAACACCACCAACTCCAGTCGCCCTCTATTCAAATTGTATTCAAATTATTCAGTAATGTATGCTTTCTGGACAAATTAACGCCACGCTGGGACATCAAAGCTGATGTCATTGATGATGATTGCATCTGACCAAAAGCAGGTTGGGAGCAGGCAGCATCATCACCTGCTTCCTAGACCACAGTTTGTGAAGCATAAATATCAAAAATACCTTCAGATAAAAAATTTGTTAGAATTAAATAAATAAAGGGAATGATGGTGCAAATAGTATTAAAATTATTATTTTTATTCAACAATTAAAATAAATATTTTACAAATCCATATAAATATTAGGCAGGAAAAAATGTCCCATAAATTATAGCAGCGGTTTTACTAGGAAAATAAAGTGCATAATGCCAAGATCACTTAAAAAGTCAATCCCTAATATATGACAAAGTGCACAGTGCAAAATTGTATCTAAATCCTATGCCATATATAAATAAGGTTGTGGTATAATGATCCTATGTAAAAAGATTTTATCAATTATTTAATTTGCAAGGAAAATAATACCTTAAGGGATCTGTAAAAGCTCCAAAGTATACCGCAAAGCCCCGACACGTGTTTCAGCGATCCTTTCCGCAGGGGGTGCATAGCATCATTATACCACAACCTTATTTATATATCTGAAGGTATTTTTGATATTTATTGAAATTTAATGGTGATATTTATACGGAAATTTTGATTATTAGTTTGTGAAGCATGCAGCACCATGAAAGTGGCCCTTGTTTCACTTTGGAACTCAGGCTTCATTCCACTAGCTAACACTGAGGATTTAAAAAAATTCAGTTTCCCCAGGGGATAATGGTTCAGACACCATGACGCACAGCATCAGAAGGTACTCCCAACAACTTTTTTAAAAAAAATTGGTAGAATAAGCAACAGGGCATAACATGCCAAGGAGTGTAATACATCCAGTTTCCCCATGGGGGAATGGTTCAAACATCATGTAGCACAGTATCAAAAGGTACTCCCAACAGCTTTTTTTAAACATTGGTAGGATAAGCAACAGGGTATCACATGCCAAGGAGTTTAAAAATTAATTTTCCCTAGGGGATAATGGTTCAAACACCATAAAGCACAGCATCAGAAGGTACTCCCAACAGCTCCCAAGAGCTTTTTTTAAAAAAAATTGGTAGGATAAGCAACAGTGCATAACATGCCAAGGAGCTAAAAAAATTCTGATTCCGCAAGGGGCCATGTGTAACACACTGTGGAGCACAGCATTTATAAAGAACACAAATAGAGACTGCCTGACCAATTGTTATAGACAGTGTAGCCTCAACAGTGGTTGCGCCAGTGCATAATGTATAAAGGCCTGGGTGATTGGGCCGAACAATTAAAGCGCAGCAGCATAACAAGTTAGATTAGTCATGCAGTCTCATTAGATGGTAGGAGACAAAATAGTCTTGAATGAGAAACAATAGAACTTAGTTAAACTTAAGAAATACAAATTTTGAGGCTACATTTATTATTGGGTCTTCTTAACAGGCGGCCTGAGATACTCTGGGGCAATCCATCTATGGTTCATTTTGATCATTGTCAAACTGTCTGCACTTTCTGTGGATAGTTGTGTGCAAGTATCTGTTATTATTGACCCTGCTGAGGTGAATACACGCTCAGACAACACACTTGTAGCAGGGCAAGCTAGCACTTCCAAAGCGTATAAGACGAGGTCTGGCTGAGTGTTGAGCTTGGAAACCCAATAGTTAAAGGGAACTGTAGACTCTGAAAGCATGTATGGTCACCTACATAGTCCCTCACCATCTTACTTAACTGTTCCCTCCTTGTCATAGTTCCCCCAACCGGTATCTGATTCAAAGCTAACGGTTTGTGGAAAATGGACCAGTTTTGGCACATTAGTCCCCTGCCTGTGTTACTCCTACTATGCGTAGCTCTCTCTTGTAATCCTGTTGCGTGACATGACACGCTACCTCTGACGCCAGCATAATCTGAGGGTAATCGTTTCATCAACTGCTCCACTACAACACTCTTGAATGTTTCCGTAGTACAATCCATATTTGCTTGACAAGTAGCGAAGCAAATTTGTCTTTGTAGCGTGGGTCAAGAAGGGTACATAACTGGTATTTGTTGTCTGCCAAAATGTGGACTAGCTGAGAGTCATGAGAAAGGCAGTGTGACATAAACTGTGCCATGTGTCCCAGACTCCAAACTGATAACCTTTGGGTGTCACTGCTAAGAATACATTATTTCTCCCTAAACCTCCTCTCCACCTCAGTCTCTCTCTCCTCCTCCTGATCCTCCTCAGGCCATCCATGCTGGGTAGCCCTGAAGCTTGGGTGGTCAATCCCTTGGTTACCAACTTCAAAGCATTCCTGTTCTTCTTCATCATCCTCCTCCTCCTCATGATGCTAATCATAGGTGGCCTGAACCTGTTGGCCGAGGCTGTTCAGATTACTAGCAACCATTGTGAAGTCTGGATCCACAGACAACTCGGGTGTATGAACACTTTGGTCAGTCAGACCATCCAGAGAGCGTTTCAATAAACAAATTAGTGGAATGGTAATGCTGATAAGAGCATCATCACTGCTCACAATGTTGGTACAGTAATCAAAATTCTCTAGGACCTGACAAATGTCTGCAATCCACACCCACTCTGCAGTACTTATGTCTGGCAGCTGCGTCTGACAGGCATGTTCCAGCTGGAATTGGGATACTGCCCTCTGCTGCTCAAGGATCCTGGCCCATATATGATAGGTTGAATTCCATCTCGTAGGGTGGTTACATATCAGTCTGAGACAAGGCAAGTGTAAGCGCTGCTGCAGCACTGCCAGGCCAGCAAAAGAGGGAGATGACTTGCGGAAATGAGCGCTAATACGTCGTACCTTGGTAAGTAGGTTTGGTATCACAGAGTGATTTTTGAGAAACTGCTGAACTACTAAATTTACAACGTGGGCCATACAAGGAATGAATTGAGATGGTGGCTGACAGGCACTACACCACCCCTGAACCCATTGTTTGGTAAATTTTTGGACCTTTTTTAGGGAATATGCAATACTTATCCCTAGTGGAGCACACACAAGAGATGTAGCAGTGCTGGGATTGTTCATTATTAGTAGCAGATGTCAGGACAGTTTTAAATCTCTTTCTGCCTGTGAAAAAGCTCTCCGTATATCAGACAAAGCACTAATAGACCGTATGCAGCACTAATAAGAGGATTTATTTATTTTTTTTGGTTTACAGATGGATCTCTCTAACCTAACAAAGCACCGAAATGTCATCCAATGCACAGCACTGTCCCTATACCTGGTTTTACGATTTACACAGCTGCTAGCAGGTAATGCACACTATCTTCAGCCCTTACAAGGACTATTATTAATTGGCTGTATAAACGCTTTCCCGCACACAGTACAGTCTATTTACACAGCCATCTCCCAACAGACTGCATGTTCACAAAATGGCCGCTGCCTTATATAGCCCCTATGACGCTGTGCGGCTAAGCTAATCACAGTAAGACCACAACAAAGATGGCTGCGGCATTACTGTGAGGGCAAGCAACATCAGATGTGTTCATTGGCTGGAAAACAGGCGCCAGGAAGTCAAAAATTAAAATGAAAGTATCGGAGCGGATGTTGTTTTATCCATCGGATACCGAATGAGGCGAATAGCCTGTTATCCGTCGGATACCGAATAGTGGCGAATATATGTATACGTATAAACAGGTCTTCTGTATTTAAAGTCACCGATGATCACTGTATTACCTGTACACTATATACAGAATTGCTGTCTATAATGTCACCAGTGATCACTGTATTACCTGTACACTGATGCTATAGTATGTACAGAGCTCTTGTGTATAACGGTACTGATGGTAATATTAGTGTTATTAGTTGTGTGGTTTTTTTATTCATGGTCATTATTGTAGTATTTTTCGGTCACTATGTGATCTGGTCATGGGGTGTTGGTATTTGACTCTTGTATGCGGTTGTATTTGGTCACTATGTGGTACTAATATGTGATCTGGTCACTGTATGGTGGTCTTTCTCTCTTGTATATTGTACTATTTGGTCACTATGTGGTCTGGTCATAGTGTTTAAGTATTTTTCTCTTGTATGTGGTATTTAGAGATGAGCGAACCGGTCGCGGTTCGGATCGAGTTCGGTTCGCCGAACGGAGGTCTCGTTCGAGTTCGGTTCGGCGAACCGGTTCGGCGAACCACTTGAACTGCATAGGAAACAATGGGAGGCAATCACAAAAACATAAAAACACCTAGAAAACACCCTCAAAGGTGTCCAAAAGGTGACAAACAACTCACAACACAACACAAACACATGGGAAAGTGACAAGGACATATACTCATGCAAAAACAAAAGAGTTGGACAAGGAAAAAGAGGAGGAGACACAGATATAGGCATGGCACGCCCTTCTAAAATCATGTAAAACACCGCAAGGTGACTCCAAGCGGAGTCTCCCTTTTTTCCAAAAATTGGACCACACACACACCCACCCCTTCAGTGGCAGCACTTGTGCCCCAGTTGTACACTTCACAGCTAGATTTGCAGCAAGCACATTCCAAAATACGCCATACTTAACCGTCCCCAGGATGACACCGGGGTAGGTAGCAAAGTCTTTCCTGATCCCAGCTGTGTGCATCTTGGATCATTTTTAAAAACAATGTAAGCAAGGGTTACTCCAAGCGGAGTCTCCCTTTTTTCCAAAAATTGGGCCACACACACACCCACCCCTTCAGTGGCAGCACTTGTGCCCCAGTTGTACACTTCACAGCTAGATTTGCATCAAGCACATTCAAAAATACGCCATACTTAACCGTCCCCAGGATGACACCGGGGTAGGTAGCAAAGTTTTTCCTGATCCCAGCTCTGTTCATCTTGGATCATTTTTAAAAACAATGTAAGCAAGGGTTACTCCAAGCGGAGTCTCCCTTTTTCCAAAAATTGGGCCACACACACACCCACCCCTTCAGTGGCAGCACTTGTGCCCCAGTTGTACACTTCACAGCTAGATTTGCATCAAGCACATTCCAAAATACGCCATACTTAACCGTCCCCAGGATGACACCGGGGTAGGTAGCAAAGTCTTTCCTGATCCCAGCTCTGTGCATCTTGGATCATTTTTAAAAACAATGTAAGCAAGGGTTACTCCAAGCGGAGTCTCCCTTTTTTCCAAAAATTGGGCCACACACACACCCACCCCTTCAGTGGCAGCACTTGTGCCCCAGTTGTACACTTCACAGCTAGATTTGCATCAAGCACATTCAAAAATATGCCATACTTATCCGTCCCCAGGATGACACCGGGGTAGGTAGCAAAGTCTTTCCTGATCCCAGCGCTGTGCATCTTGGATCATTTTTAAAAACACAGCAAGGGTTACTCCAAGAAGAGTCTCCCTTTTTTCCAAAAATTGGGCCACACAGACACCCCATCAGTGGCAGCACTTGTGCCCTAGTAGTACACTTCACAGCTAGATTTGCATCAAGCACATTCAAAATACACAAGCATTTACTCTCCCCAGGATGACACAGGGGTAGTAAATTCCTTGTGGATCCATGACTTGTTCATTTTGATGAACGTTAGTCTGTCCACATTGTCACTGGACAGACGCGTGCGCTTATCTGTCAGCACACACCCAGCAGCACCGAAGACACGTTCAGAGACAACGCTGGCAGCTGGACACGACAAATTCTCCAAGGCGTAAGTGGAGAGCTCTGGCCATTTTTTAAGATTTGAAGCCCAAAATGAGCAAGGCTCCATTTGCAAAGTAATGGCATCGATGTTCATTTGGAGATACTCCTGTATCATCCTCTCCAGCCGTTGACTATGTGTCAGACTTGTTGTCTCTGGTGGCCTTGCAAAGGAGGGTCTAAAAAAATTATGAAAATATTCAATAAAATTGCTGTTACCAGCACCAGATACGGTGCTACTGGTACGGGTAGACTGTTGAAGATGACGAGACCGTCCCATGTTTTTCAAGTTGCAACTGGGAGATTCACTCCCTGCACCTGCACGGTTGTTTGGTGGAAAAGCCGAGCTAAGATCGAGTAACAGCTTCTGCTGATACTCCTGCATACGTGCGTCCCTTTCTATGGCTGGAATTATGTCACAAAATTTGGACTTCTACCGGGGATCTAATAGTGTGGCAAGCCAGTAGTCATCATCACTTCTAATTTTGACAATACGAGGGTCATGTTGGAGGTAGTGCAGCAAGAAGGCACTCATGTGTCTTGCGCAGCCATGCGGACCAAGTCCACGCTGTGTTTGTGGCATAGAGGTGCTAACCATTCTGTCTTCCTCTGACATCTCCCCCCTACCTCTTTCAACTGAAATTTGACCAAGGTCTCCCTCATCCGCTGAGTCTTCCATGTCCATGGACAGTTCGTCCTCCATTTCTCATTTTCTCCTGCAACTTCCTCAACATTTCGCCTGCTACCATGCGCCCTTGTTGATCCCTGTCCCCCATGGTCCCATGCCTGCCGCGTTGGTGATGATGAACGTCTGGACCTTGGTGATGTTGTTGTGTCTTGCGCATATGAATCCTCCTGTAGTTCCTCCCCTTCCTGTTGTCCCACCCCCTGACTCCGAATAGTGTTTAGCGTGTGCTCCAGCATGTAAATGACTGCAATTGTCATGCTGATAATGGCATTGTCAGCGCTAAACATATTCGTCGCCATGTCGAAACTGTGCAGAAGGGTGCATAGGTCCTTGATCTGAGACCACTCCATCAGGGTGATCTGCCCCACCTCTGCATCTCGTTGGCCCAGGCTATACGTCATGACGTATTGCACCAGGGCTCGGCGGTACTGCCACAGTCGCTGTAACATGTGGAGAGTCGAATTCCAGCATGTCGCCACATCGCATTTTAGGCGATGAACCGTCAGGCCGAAAGACTTCTGGAGCGATGCAAGTCGCTCAGCAGCGGTGGTTGAACGGCGGAAGTGAGCAGACAGTTTTCGTGCCCTGTTTAGAAGGCCATCTAGGCCGGGATAGTGTGTTAAAAATTGCTGGACAACAAGGTTCAACACGTGAGCCATACAAGGCACGTGTGTCACCTTGCCCAGGTGAAGGGCCGCACCCAGGTTTGTAGCATTGTCGCACATGGCCTTACCAGGCTGCAGGTTGAGTGGAGACAACCATTTATTAAACTCAGTCTCCAGAGCTGCCCACAACTCAGCCGCTGTGTGACTCCTATTTCCAAGACATGTCAAGCTAAAGACCGCCTGATGCCGTTGCGCTCTGCTGCCAGTATAGTAATGAGGGGTGCGTGATTCCTTCTGTGCAGTGAGAACGCTGGTGGCCTGACCAGGCAGGCTTGGGGCGGAGGTGGAGGACCCAGATGAGGTGGAGGCGGCAGAAGCAGTGGCGAAACTTGGACAGACAGAGGATTGACACACAAGTCGTGGGGACGGCAAGACTTGTGCAGCAGACCCTTCACCATCTATCACCATAGTTACCCAGTGCCCAGTCAGCGACATGTAACGTCCCTGTCCATGCTTACTGGTCCAAGTATCGGTGGTGAAATGCACCCGTTCACACACAGAGTTTCTCAAGGAAGCGGTGATGTTGTGTGTGACATGCTGGTGTAGCGTGGGCACACCTTTCTTAGAGAAGTAGTGGCGACTGGGCATCTGGTACTGGGGCACAGCGACAGACATAAGGTCTCTAAAATCCTATGTGTCCACCAGGCGGAAAGGCAGCATTTCGGTAGCCAAATACCTTAAAGAGGGATAAAGTCAACCTCTTAGCTTTGTCATGGGTCACAGGAAATGGCCTTTTATTTGTCCACATCTGAGGGACAGAGATCTGGCTGCTGTGTGTAGACGGTGTTGAGTAGGGTGTCCCTGGAAAAATGCAGGTTTGTGAGGAAAGTGCAGGCGTAGACATGATGTTGCCTTCATGCAACGTTGGTGCTATCGATGTCTGAGAGAGCTGTACACACGCACTTGTTTCCCCTTCCAAACCAACTGACAACCTACCAAGCAAACTGCCTGTTGCGGTTACAGTGGTTGAAGTTGTGCGTGGAAAACCAGGTGTGACAGCTGTCCCCACAGTCCTAGAAGATGAAGAGCGCGCGGATGCACTGGAAGGGGCAGGCGGTGGATGGTTCGCTCCGCTAGGCCGCTTTACAGCACGGTGAGCTTCCCACTGGAACATATGATATTTATTCATGTGACGATTCATGGAAGAAGTTGTCAAACTGCTGAGGTTTTGCCCTCTACTAACAGAATCACGACAAATTTTACAGATCACATCATTTGGGCGATCTTTTGCTATGTCAAAAAAGGACCAGGCTAGTCAAGGCTTAGAGGGCATGCGACCTGCTGATCCACCCCGACTAGTGCTCAGAGGCACAGTGGTGGCTGAGGATGCAGTTGTAGACGTGCTACCAGTACTCCAACTCTGTCCAGGAAGGCGCAAGGTAACTTCGTCGTCAGTTGCATCCTCCTCCACCGTCTCTGTTGACCTCCTCGAGGGCCTGACTGTGGGTTGACAGTAGGTGGGATCTAGAACTTCCTCATCAATTGTTGTGTTTGCACTCCTCTCACCCTCAGACCGAGCCTCTTCTTGCCCTGACCGAATATTTAAGTTGTCATCCCAATCTGGTATCTGCGTCTCATCGTCATCAGTATGTTCCTCATTGTCTATTACAACAGGTGTTTCAGTTTGTGAATAAGGGTCAACATTATGCTCAGAAACTTGGTCATCACGGCATGAATCTGAGTCACAAAGGTTCTGGGCATCACTGCAGACCATTTCTTGGTCTGTACTCACTGTAGCTTGGGAGCAGACCTCTGATTCCCAGGCTATAGTGTGACTGAACAGCTCTGCAGACTCAGCCATCTCAGTTCCACCATACTGTGCAGGGCGGATGGAGACTTCAGAGCTGGGAGAAAGCAAGTGTGATTGGGATGACAACTCAGAGGACTGGTGTTTTTTGGATGTCGTAGTTGAAGTGGCTGAGAGGGCACTTGTTGGACCACTTGAGATCCATTCAAGCATTTTCTTTTTCTGGCTATCATCTACCTTTGTTCCAGTTGTTTGTGTCCGTAAAAAAGGGAGCACATCGGATTGTCCACGGTAAATAGTAGACATCTTACTTTTGCTGGAAGATGGTCTATCTTCAGCAGATGTTAATGGAGCTTTGCCACCTTCCCCACGGACAAACCCTTTTTTTCCTTTTCCAACACGCCTCTTTCCCTTTCCACCAGCATCTGTCATTTTGCCACTCATTTTGATTGCGACAAGATTGTGCACTTAAAATGTGGTAGTAAAAATTGAGAGGTGGTGTAGATTGCAGCGGTGGTCTATCTTTATTAACAGCAGAATAAACAACAATAACTAACCCTGACAATGCAACTACGGCCCATAAACTGGCAGCATAGTTTGCTAGTATAATGGCTTAGTAACAATGAGTTTGAGTGTGCAATGCAGTGGTACTGCAAATAGCTTTGCACCAGTGGGACACTAATGGAAGTCCAACAGCCACTTTTAGGATGCCACTAAGTTTACTCAGTATTTGCTAGTATAATGGCTTAGTAACAATGAGTTTGAGTGTGCAATGCAGTGGTGCTTCACATAGGTTTGCACCTGTGGGACACTAATGGAAGTCCAACAGCCACTTTTAGGATGCCACTAAGTTTACTCAGTGTTTGCTAGTATAATGGCTTAGTAACAATGAGTTTGAGTGTGCAATGCAGAGGTGGTGCACATAGATTTGCACCAGTGGGACACTAATGGAAGTCCAACAGCCACTTTTAGGATGCCACTAAGTTTACTCAGTGTTTGCTAGTATAATGGCTTAGTAACAATGAGTTTGAGTGTGCAATGCAGAGGTGCTTCACATAGATTTGCACCAGTGAGACACTAATGGAAGTCCAACAGCCACTTGTAGGATGCCACTAAGTTTCCTCAGTGTTTGCTAGTATAATGGCTTAGTAACAATGAGTTTGAGTGTGCAAAGGGCAGGAGGGTACAGTGGCAGGGTTGTGGGTCTGGGTAGAGGAAAGGAAGCCTTCCTTTCTATCCCTCCTAATGGGGAAATGCAGCGAGGAAATCCCTGACCTTAGCTACACAGACGCTGTCATCTTGTGTAGCTGTTAAAATCTGTTTTCATGGACCTGACTGTCACCTATGGCTCTGACCCTGCCAGTATTAGCCCTTACAAGGACTAATAGAAACTTCTATCCCTATTCTGTATAGCGCTGTGTATAGAGCGTACACAGCAGTATCGGAGACAGGAGCTACGCCAGCGGTGACTGACACCAAGACGCTGAAGGCAGATAATGGCGTGCTGGAGGAAAATGTCTGTTTTTATAATGCATTGACATGTGACATGGACATCCTATCACACATGCCGTTGCTTCTCTGGCTAAAAGTCCACTTAGCTGTGTGTGTGTCTGGGATTGGCTGACATGCTGGCCCGCCCCACTACACGCGCGCTTAGGGAAGGAAGACCAGGGAAAAAAAAAATGGCGATCGCCATTATTCATACAGCAGTGATCTGAATGCGCTGTTCCCGCACACTATACGCTGAAATTTCATAATATGTGAGTCACAGAGTGACTTACACTATTACAGCGGAAAGCCAGCTAGTAATTAGCTTGTCTTTTTGCTGCTAGAACCGTTCTCGAACGTATCTAGAACTATCGAGCTTTAGCAAAAAGCTCGAGTTCTAGTTCTAGTTCGATCTAGAACAGCCCCCAAAATCACTCGAGCCGCGAACTGGAGAACCTCGAACCGCGAACCTCGAACCGCGCTCAACTCTAGTGGTATTATTCAGTCACTATGTGGTATGATCACGATAGGGCAGTATTGCTTCATTGTATGTGATTGTATTTGGTCACTATGTGGTGGTAATATGTTATCTGCTCACAGCATTTCTCCCTTGTATGGGGTTGTATTCAGTCACTATGTGTTGGTAATATGTTGTCTGGTCACGGTGTGGCAGAATTTCTCCATTGTATGTGGTATTATTGGTCTCGGTATAGTGGATCTTGTTCTGCATTGAGGTCCTATTTTCTTTCTGATAACAATATGGGGCAGATTCTTTATTTCAAATAGAGATTAAATGCTTGAATGTTTAGCCCCTCCCTGTCCTGTGATTATTACACGGCAGCAAATATGCACTTACAGAGGTTCTCCGCTGAGAACAGGTAATCATCTTTTCTAAGGCCACATGCACACATTGAGTATTTAGTCAGTATTTTAAAGCAGTGTTTGTAACCAAAACCAGGAATGGTAAAATCAGAGGAAAAGTATAATAGAAACACTACATTTTTCCCATCACTCTTGGTTTTGGCTATAAATATGTGACGCCCTTGGACTAGTCAGGGTGTCACAGGCTACTGCATGCTCTTTATCTCTTAGTGCAGGACTCAACCCCCTCATGGTTCTGGGTTCCCAACCTAAGGTACTGCCTTCATCAGCATCCAAATCCCAACCACACCTTACACCATACCCTGTCAGACACACCAGTGGGCTGCTGAGTTGGAATAGGGCCGCCCAACTAAGGGTCAGGCAGACTGGTGGTAGGGAAGTAGAACAGAAGAGCGTTAGCCCTCGAGTAGTGAGGAGCTGGGGAGTGTGTGGCTCCCTGAGAGTAAGAGGTTGGGTCGCAGACGGTGGTCTGGGCCAGAGGAGTCGGAGACCCGGTCGCAGGGTATTGAGGCTGGGTGCCTGGACCCGGTCATGGAGGACGGGAGGCATCTGAGTCAAATAACCGGTCCGGGTAAAAAAACACTGCGGGGTACTGGACCCTAGGTCAGGGAGTAGCTTCAGGCAACCTGGCAATTAACCTGCGGAGGACAGGAAGCTCAGAGATCAGGTGTACTAGCACAACAAGGGGGATAGGGCTTTTCAACCCAAGCAGCCCACAGAAATCCCAAGTGTGAGCCCTTGAGAGCACAGCTCCACTACCAATAAGTAGGGAGCGAGGCCCGGACAGCTTTATGCCAACAGGCCACAAGAACACTTCTAATTTGTGCATTGAGGCAGACTCCAGACCACCCAGCAGTACTATAGGGGACGGATACCTGGACGGGCTCCCCCAAGAGGGCAGCAGCACTCAGAGACTTGGTTTACCTTGTTGTCACCAACTCTGCCTGAGTGAGTATATGGTCCTCCCCTGCTTCCAATCCACACCACGCTCCCCAACACCACCATCCAGAGTCCCGGGGCCTCCCCTGCCCGTGGAGGAAAACGTCATCTGGCTGCCCCCACTACATCTCCCCCGGATACTCCCATTGGCAGCGGTGGTACTCCCCTTACCGCGAACCACTGGTGGCATCACAAACTCTTATCCCCTGTAAATACCCCCCCTTTTACATTTGAGTGGCCGTGAGCCCTCGGGTCCGGAGACCATCGAGCCACAGCAGACCCCCCCAGATCCGAGCGGTTCAACTGCTGCAAGGGTGGCACATCTCGAATTTACCTGGAATCACGAACAGGATTCGGACAGGGCCCACTAACCTGGGTGACGTGTGCCTTGAAAACCAAAACATCGGTGTAAAAATTCCGTTCCCGCCATTTTCCGGCATCTCTGGCGTCAAAACGCCATCTTCCTGACCAAAAGTGCGTGAAGCTGAAGCCCCGCCTTTCGTCCTGAGAGTGTGACTGGAACCGGAAGTTTCCAGGGTTCCCCGGCGCTAGAGTGATTGGCTGACGAAAACCGAGGGAGCGTGACGGAATGTAATAGCGGAAGTGGAGCAGGGACGCCAGGAGTCTGCCATAAAGTTCCTGGACACCGCAGAGACAAGATGGCGGCAGCAAGGTACTGGTCACCGGAGCGCGCTGCTCCTGGGATCGCGACCTGGATAGAGCAAGAAACCGAGCAGCTCTTCAGGGGGATGCGGACACAGTTTCTATACATCCTGGACCATAGGAGGGAAGAGATGAGGAGTCTGGCTGTGGTGGTGCGGGGCCATAAATGGAGATCCCACGAGAGGAGCGGGTAAGCAGCTACCCAGTCCCGGTTGACCCAGCCATGGGATCCGGTCTGCCACCGACCGTTGCAAGCATCCAGCCACCATCACCCTTGCCCTCGACAGACGCCGAGCTGCTACACCCAACACCGGCAGCGGGAACTCCAGTCCCCGTTTGTGAAACGCAGGCTGCAAACCCCCTAACCTTATCACCAGAGCAGGCCGGGACACAGCTCGTCCCAGTGCAGGCCCGACCAGACCTGGCCGCATCACCGGACCCGTATCTTGGTACGGAGAACCCGGACTCTGCAACCCCGGCTGCGGAACAGCCGGTTTCTCTACCCACCACAGCGGAGGCGGAGCCTGAGGAGATGCCGGTTCCACCATAGCGCGCACCGCGGTGGCTGCCAGGGTCGTGGAAGTTTACTTGCAGCCAGTACCTGTAGGAGACACGAGGCCAGACGCTGACGCCCCCTATTGGGAAAGACAACAGCAAAAGCTACACCTGGAAATTACAACATGAGAACAGCGACAACGGGAGATTGCTTCCCGCACTAATCGAGAGAAGGACCATTTGTGGAAAGCCACCTTTCGGGTCAGAGGGCCACGGTACCGTGGCCTGATTGAGCGCTTTGACCCCATTAAGTTGTGGGGGTTCATTGCAGAGGCGGGCTACGCTGCTGGAATCTTTGTGTCCCGAAGGGACGTTGCAGAACACCTCCCCAGGAGGCACCCTGGTCGGAATCTGGAACCGGGAGACATGGTGTCCTATTGCCGGTATTGTGGTGAGCGGGGCTGGTACACCCTGGAAGTAAATAAGTACGTCATGATTGATGAGAAGGTCGACCTGTGTTAACTTTGGTCAGCCGCCACTAATATATAGAGAGTAGTGGTAGCGGAACCTGGCTACTCTACAAGTTTAAAGTTAAAAATTTTAAGTATGTGTTTCAATGCTACTAATGTTGTGCAATGTTGAAAATGTTGAATGAAAATGTTGATTTTTATGCTCACTAATTAACCGATTACCTCATCTGATTCAAAAGTTATAACGTTTGCACCTGGTGCATGGACCTTGTTTTACCTTTATTATGTGTTAATTAATATGGACCATGGCTACGGGACTGGCAGCAGCGAGCATGAATTTGTGCTTTTCTAAACAGTTGCGCCTTGTGCGCCCACTAGAGTCGTCTTTTATACCTCCAGGACTTCAACCCCGTCACGGATCCCAAGTAGGAAGCGGCGGGTTACAGGTGGTTTGGGTGGCGGGTTGAAGGGAGAGGGACAACGGGAATTGACTGTTGCAGGAAGGGGCTGCAGCAGAGTAGGCTGTGCCACTGGCTACCGCCACAACCGGAAGCGTTTCCATGGTTCTTTTAATAAAAATGAACTCTAAGAGTTTTGGTTATGCAACGTTCAAGTAATGTGCGTCTCCTGTGCGTGAAGAGAAATTGTTAATAAAACTTGTTATTCTTTATCTTTTTCAGTTAAACAAAAATAAACCTCTGGATGTCCTGTAGCTCGGGGATGGCCTACGTTTACCCAAGGGGGAATGTGACGCCCCTAGACTAGTCAAGGTGTCACATGGTACTGCACGCTCTTTAACTCTTAGTGCAGGACTCAACCCCCCATGGTTCTGGGATCCCAACTGATGGTACTGCCTTCATCAGCATCCAAATCCCAACCACACCTCATACCATACCCTGTCAGACACACCAGTGAGCTGCTGAGCTGGAATAGGGCCGCCGACCTAGGGGTCAGGCAGACTGGTGGGAGGGAAGTAGAACAGAAGAGAGTTAACCCTCGAGTAGTGAGGAGCTGGGGAGTGTGTGGCTCCCTGGGAGTGAGAGGTTGGGGCGCAGACGGTGGTCTGGGCCAGAGAAGTCAGAGACCCGGTCGCAGGGTATTGAGGCTGGGTGCCTGGACCCGGTCATGGAGGATGGGAAGCATCTCAGTCTAATAACCAGTCTGGGACCGAAGCACGGTGGGGTACTGGACCCTAGGTCGGGGAGTAGCTTCAGGCAACCCAGCAATTAACATGGGGAGGATAGTGACTTTATGGACTTTCCACAATAAGCTCAGAGATCAGGGGCACTAGCGCAACGAGGGGGATAGGGATTTCCAACCCAAGCAGCCCCAAGTGTGAGCCCTTGAGAGCACAGCTCCACTACCAATAAGTAGGGAGCGGGACCCGGACAGCTTTATGCCAATGGGCAGCAAGAACACTTCTAATTTGTGCATGGAGGCAGGCTCCGGACCACCCAGCAGTACTATAGGGGATGGATACCCAGACGGGCTCTCTCCCATGAGGGCAGCGGCACCCAGAGACTTGGTTTACCTTGTTGTCACAGTCTACTTTGCGGCCGCATCATCACCAACTCTGCCTGAGTGAGTACATGGTCCTCCCCTGCTTTCAATCCACATCACGCTCCCCAACACCACCATCCAGAGTCCCGGGGCCTCCCCTACCCGTGGAGGGAAACGTCATCTGGCTGCCCCCACTCCATCTCCCCCGGGTACTCCCATTGGCAGTGGAGGTACTCCCCTTACCGCGAACCACGGGTGGCGTCACAAACTGTTATCCCCTGTTAATACCCACCTTTTTACATTCGAGTGGCCGCGAGCCCCCGGGTCTGGAGACCCACGAGCCACAGCAGACCCCCCCCTCATGGATCCGAGTGGTTCGACCGCTGCAAGGGCGGCACAAATACTGATGTAACATACTTACCAAATACTCAATGTGTGCACGTGACCTAAGGATAAGTGGTAACTTATTCATCAGTGTCGTCCGATTGCTGGGACTCACACTGATCGGCAAAATGTGCAACTTTTATCCCCATTAAACTGGAGCTCATGTCCGACTCAATCCCTGATCCATTCATTCCCTCAGTGGCTGCTTTTCTTGGCTTTTCTTAACCGGCCCAAAAAGCATGTAGGGAGCTGAGGTCACACATCTGATTTGCCACCAATACGAGCCGAAAAAACTTTAATCCAAATCTTTATTGTATGAGCTATGTACAGGTCAACGCGCTTTAAGGATCGCAGCCCCCTTCTTCAGGACAGTATAGCAGTTACAAGGATAGTCATATACTGTCCTAAGGAAGGGGGCTGTGACCCCTGAAACACGTTGACCTGTATATAGCTCATACAATAAAGACTTGAATTAAAGTTTTTTCGGCTCGTATTGTTGACAAGTGTGGTATTACACCCGATCTTTTTTCCAATAATTCACCTGATTTCTTCAGGGCTGCAGCTGTCTCCACATACTACTAAGCGTTAAATAGGAGATGAGACTTTTCACAACCCCTATAGGTAAGTGCACCTTATCCTTTTTTCTCTCTTTTTAACTCTGGTAAGACCCTATGTGCCTTTTGTTCCCCAGTCTCTGAAACAAGGGATAAAAATTTCACATTCTTCCGATCAGTGCAGTTTCCAGTGGTCTGGTTCCCCCAATCAATAAGTTTCCCCTGCCAAACCTGTGGATCCTGTGGATCCTGTGGATCATTGATAACTTGTTTTCATCAAAGAACCCCTTTAATGTAAACCACCATAATTGTACATCTCAGTTATGGTGTGTACACAGTAGATGTGCAAGAGCCGCCTGTGTTTTGCCATCAATGCTCCACTATAACGGGGTTGGGGATAATGGCTAACAGGTATTTGCATAGAGCTTTAGGGGGGCCCTAGAATCAATTCACCCTGTGTTCCCCAGATACCCCGGTTTGACACTGGCAGCATGTCACTGCAGGGGTGGCACTGGTCACTGAACACCATTGGGTACTCTGAAACTGCACACGGGGCACACTGCTCTCTGTTGCTGACATTACTCATCTGAGCCAATAACACAGAGTGTGTTGTCACTGTGCAGATCATGTAAAGCAATGAGAAGAAAAGATAGTTTGTCAACAAATTGAGATCAACAATATGATAAAAGATAACGTTTTATTGACATGTAAATAGAACAAAAAGGACACATAAAAACATTAACATAAAAGCATAGAGCTATATACAATTCGAATAAGTGTGTTCCTGTAAGAAATCACACTTCTCCTCGGCATACATTGAATAAATAAATCCAAATGCTCCACCAAAAAAATAAACACTTATGAGATACAATTGGACCGCCCCGATGTTAGTCGGGCTGCTCGAATCTGGGATCATGGTGGCTCGAGGGGCCCGGACCCGGGTTGGCGTACAGTTTGATCTGTATAAAGGGGGGTATTTACAGGGGAGAAGTTCGTGATGCCACCTGTGGGTTGCGGTAATGGGAGTACCGCCGCTGCTGTTAGGAGTACCGGGGCAGATGGAGTTAAAAAGCCTGATGTTAGTCCCTCCACAGGTAGGGAAAGCCCCGGGCTCAGAGTGTTTGGTGGTTGTTTGAGAGAGCAGAGTGCAGGGCTCAGGGTACTCACTGCGGTAGTCGTGGTGCTGGATGAGGTTTATAAAGTAGACACTCACACTGCAGGTAAACCAAAGTCTCGGTGTATCACTGTCACTGCGGGGAGCCTGTCCAGGTATCCGTTCCCACCGGTGTCACTTGGTAATTCGGAGCCCACCTCCATGCACAATTTAGTTGTCTGTTTGTGATTCCTTGGCTTAAAGCTGTTGGGGCCTCGCTCACTATGTCTAGTGTAGCTGTGCTCTTGATGGCTGCCACTTGGGATTTCAGTGGGTTGCTTACTGGAAAAACCTATCCCCCGCTTTGTGCTGATGCCTTCAATCTCTGAGCTCTTGGGGAAGTTTGTGAAGATACTCTCCCTCACAGGTTAATTATCAGGACATTGAATCGGTTCCTGACCTAAGGTCCTGTACCCTATCATGCTCGGTACCGGTCAGTTCTTTTGGGTTTTCTGATGACAACAGTCCTCCTAGACTTGTCCGTTGCACCCTTTTCCAATGTCACTGCCACCGGTCCCCGACTCTTCTGGTCCCGGACCACCGTCTGCAACCCAACCTCGGTCTAGCTCCCCGGGAGCTCACTCTCCCTAGATCCTCACTCTTTGAGGGCTCTCACTACTCTCCTACTTCTTCCCTCCCACCAGTCTGCCTGACCCCTAGGTGGGTGGCCCTATTCCAGCTTGACCAACCCAATGAAGCATCTGACAGGCCATAATGTGATGTGTTGAATGGAATTTGTGGTGCTGATGGAGGTGACACCGGTTTCTGGGAACCTGGAACCATGGGGGGGGGTAGGTCCTGCACCCTGGGTGAAAGGATGTAGTTCCCTGTGGCTCCCTGATATATTGAGGGGTGCCACACTTATACAGACAAGCAAAAAAATTGATGAAAATGTTATTATAGAAATAAATAACTCAAAGAAGATTACGTGAAAGCTAATAACCTGCACATATGGTGCCCAAATTGAGAGAAAATGATCAAATATATCAATGGGAAAATAGATAAATGAATGAATAGCATTCAACATAGTAATTTCACCCATGATAGTTGGAAAAGAGGTGCTGAACAGCTGGATGGGTGAAGGTATGGGAGGTGAATATAGGCTTTAATATCTTACATGGGGAAAACATATGGAATCAGAAGGGGTTGTCCTAATAGTGGACAACCGCTTTAATAGATCTGTAGCGCATGCACTGCTTATGTTGCTACTGCCCTACTTTCCTCAGTCCCTTTATGTATTCCCAGTCACTGGATAATCACTGACCATGTCCCCATGACACAAGCATTCAGAAAACACTGCCTCGAGAGCTGATGGCTGACCATGCATGGATATCCTCAACCAGTGGGTTCTGCTCAAAGCACACACAGGAATTTCTGTACTCTGTATTTTGAACAGATTGTAGAAGGAAGAAAGGAGATTGAGATCATATGACCACTTGTGATAACTCAGGAACAGAACAGAATTTTAGCAGCAAGTAAATTAATACGTTTCTTTATTTCTCATAATTTTGCACAATAATTTAATACTTTGTGTGCCAGTAAAACTCCTTTATGTGAATTAGGCTGTTAAAACAAGATGTGGGCTCACTTTCTGATGAAAAATTACAAAATGTTTTGCAGAGTTCATTAACCCCTTCACGACCGGACGATTTTTCACTTTCCGGTTTTTTTTCGCCATTCTTCCGAGAGACGTAACTTTTTTATATTTCGGTCAATATGGTCATGTGAGAACTCATTTTTTTCCGGAATGAGCTGTACTTTTTAATGAAACCATAAGTTTTACCATATAGTGTACTGGAAAACGGCAAAAAAAATTCCAAATGCAGAAAAATTGCAAAAAAAGTGTGATAGCACTATTGTTTTTGAGATATTTTATTCACTGTGTTCACTATATGGTACAACTGATGTGTGGGTATGATTCCTCAGGTCAGTGCAAGTTCGTAGACACCACACATGTATAGGTTTACTTTTATATAAGGGGTTAAAAAAAATCGGACGTTTGTACGAAAAAAGTGGCGCACCTGTTACACCATATTCCATGACCCATAACGTTCTCATTTTTTAGGATCTATAGCTCAGTCTAGCTTATTTTTTGCGTCTTGAGCTGACGTTTTTAACGGTACCATTTTTGTGCAGATGCTACGTTTTGATTGCCTATTATTGCATTTTGCGCAAAATTTGTGGCCACCAAAAAACGTAATTTTGACGTTTGGAATTTTTTTTGCTGCTACGCCGTTTACTAATCAGATTAATTGATTTTATATTTTGATAGATCGGGCATTTCTGAACGCGACGATACCAAATATATGTATATTTTTTATTTTGTTAACCCTTTAATTTTCAATGGAGCGAAAGGGGGGTGATTTTAATTTTAAGGTTTTTTTTTATTTGTTTAAAAACTTTTTTTGTACTTTTTTTTCTTGTTTTACTAGTCCCCCTAGGAGGCTATATGGATCAACAATCCGATTGCTCTGCCATATCTGCTGATCACAGCTATACAGCTGTAAACAGCAGATATGCTAATTTTCTGCTTCACTCGGCTCCGGGCCGTGTGAAACCAAAAGTAATTCATGTGAGCTACAGGAGTCATCACATGACCCTGTGCTACCATGACAACCACCGGAAGTCATGTGGTCACGTCACGTGACTTCCGGTATCGGGCGGTAAGGAAATATTTACCGCCGATGCCGTTATAATGGCGCTGTCACATATTGACAGCGCCATTTAAAGGGTTAAACGGCACGAGCAGATAACAATTCTGCTTGTGCCTAGCTGGCACACATCTCAGCTGTGAAAAACAGCTGAGATGTGTGCCGATCGCGGCATGCTGCCGGCGGTAGACCGCGGGCGGTAACACTATGACCGCTAGGACGTATTATTACTGCCCACGGTCGTTAAGGTGTTAACCAGCTACGAACACAAAATGTTTACGTTTTTGTCAATGTATATGTAGAATACCGCAGTGCGGTAGTCATGGGTAAAGGATTGATTCTGGATGCCCTCGCATGGTACATGAAACAATCGGTCCTGGCTGAGTGTGTGGACTTGAGCTGTGTTAGCTGTGTGTTTGTTTAGGCCACATGTGGTCACTGATGTTCAAGACGATAAAACAACTCAGTAGACCACCACTCAAACTTAAACATCAATTCTTTACTTAAAGGTTGCTTAGTTACAACTTAACATGGGAAATAGTAAGCACATAACTTCCAATATGTTCCAGTTTTACCGCACATCATCAAACACATGTTCAAAAACCTCTGGGTTGTTTCCAATGTTATTGTCCCTGTTAGTGTAGTGGTTAAGTCCAGATTGTGTCTTTACCTTTAAGTACCCCTGGACTGTGAGTAGCTCCTGCACACTGCTACTCATTTCCCATCTTCCCCTCTACATGTAATCCCTTTGATTTGAGAGCTTCAGATATGCACTTCCACTTATATGTCATGTATTTCTCATTTGTTGCGTCCTAGCACTACCCACTGGTGAAAATGTACACTGTAATAATCTGAAGTGTAAATTGGGTGTTGACCTATCGACCAATAACTTGGTCATATGGCTCAATAGGTGGGGCTACTTCCAGCCTTTGTCTGACTAGATGGAGCTGCAGTTTTCCAATTCTTGCCAAGACTCCTATGGGAGTGGAGCACATGAGGAGAGTCTCTTCACCACAAGATTTCCTGCCAGGCCCAAGGCCTAGAATTTCATCCTATCCTGATTTCCAAAGCCAATATACTAAAGGCTTTCTATCTTGAATCCCTGCTGTCTGGATTTACACATGCTCTTCAGACAGTAAGGGGTGCTTCACACACAGCGAGCTCGCTGCCGAGATCGCTGCTGAGTCACGCTTTTTGTGACGCAGCAGTGACCTCATTAGCGATCTCGCTGTGTGTGACACTGAGCAGCGATCTGGCCCCTGCTGCGAGATCGCTGCTCATTACACACAGCCCTAGTTAGTTTTCTTCAAAGGCGCTCTCCCACTGTGACACACAGATCGCTGTGTGTGACAGCGAGAGCGACAAATGAAGCGAGCAGGGAGCAGGAGCCGGCGTCTGGCAGCTGCGGTAAGCTGTATCCAAGATAAACATCGGGTAACCAAGGTGGTTACCCGATATTTACCTTAGTTACCAGCCTCCGCAGCTCTCACGCTGCCTGTGCTGCCGGCTCCGGCTCTTTGCACATGTAGCTGCATTACACATCGGGTTAATTAACCCGATGTGTACTGTAGCTAGGAGAGCAAGGAGCCAGCGCTAAACAGTGTGCGCGGCTCCCTGCTCTCTGCACATGTAGCTGCATTACACATCGGGTTAATTAACCCGATGTGTACTGTAGCTAGGAGAGCAAAGCTAAGCGGTGTGCGCTGGTAACTAATGTAAACATCGGGTAACCATACCCAATGTTTACCTTAGTTACCAGTGTCCGCAGCTTCCAGACGCCGGCTCCTTGCAAGCGCAGCGTCGCTTGCACGTCGCTGCTGGCTGGGGGCTGGTCACTGGTCGCTGGTGAGATCTGCCTGTTTGACAGCTCACCAGCGACCATGTAGCGATGCAGCAGCGATCCTGGCCAGGTCAGATTGCTGGTCGGATCGCTGCTGCATCGCTAAAGTGTGAAGGCACCCTAAGGCATACTGAGTGTATAGAAAAACCTACTGCACACAGGTTGGGAAAGTTTTAGGGTTTCCTGTCTAGACATGAGCGGTGTTCAAATCAAACTGTTCGCCAATCTCAAATTTGACCTGTTTTAGGCGATGTTCAAGTCATTCGACGAACGCGAACAATTACCTTCAAGTTCGACAGTTCGAGGTTATGTTTGATAATGGTTCAATCACCAAAAGCGTAACTGGCTTTTCACAGTAATACTGTCATTCAATGTGTGACGCCCTGGCAAAACCAGGTAGTCACACAATAGGCCCCCGCATAACACCATCCCCCACCTAGGTCACACACAGCCGACCTCAAATCCTAGTCACTCCCCTCAGGGCAAGACAGGCACACCAGTGGGTGGTACCAGGCCGTTAGGAAACGCCTACCTAGGGGTCTAGACAGCCCAGGGTGGGAAAACAAACAGATCAAGTCTGTAGTTCAAGTTGAGAGGAGTGGAGGCTGGAGCTAGGTGTAGCTCCAGCAGAGGAGAAGTTCAAGTTGGACGGGGCCAGGGTCGGAGCCCTGGTACCTTGGCTACGTGGCAGATGGTGGTCTCCATCAGCAGGAGATGGGAAGACGGCTTGGCAGATCCGAGGAGGACCAGAGCAGGGTTGGAGCCCGCCGGTACGGACACTGGAGATCCGACCAAAAACCGTGCACAGAGGGGGTACTCGGACCCTGAAGCCAGGACCGGAACCAACGGCCTAACTAATCAACCGAATTAAGGCAGGATTATAGGTCCTGTCCCAACCAAAGTCCCAAAAACAGACAACAACCCACAGAGAGGGATAGGGCAATCGCCAGGGCCCATAGATCCCACGGGTCAGCGTCAGCGGGAGCGGACTCCCATATTCCATACAGGGAAGTCTAAAAACACAAGCACAACTAGTGCAGAGAAGAAGACGGTGACCATCAGCCCGGGTGGGGGACCAGAGTACAACCGGCCGCGGCGGCTAGCCACTAGCACCTTGGTTTACCAAAAGACTCGAGTGATTCATTTAATTGTGAGTAACCAAACATCCCCTGGTCCATCCGGGAGCGCAAGCCCCTGCCATCGCCATACCGTGCACAGAGACACTGGGCCCCGGGACAACCATCCCTACCCACAGAGGGGTTAACATCTGGCTGCCACTACATCTTCCCCGGGTATCCCACAACAGCAGCGGTGGTGTCCCACTTCACCACACACCATGGGTGGCATCACGAACCCAATGCAGCCGAGGCCGTACAACTACGTCCCCCTTTTCATTCGGCGTGTCCGCGCGACCCGCGGCTCAGGAGGATCCCTCGAGCCACACAGCGGCTCCGGATCCGAGCAGCGCAGGCTGCTGCTGGCACGGGGGCGGCACAAATGTTAATACAGTGGAACTTTGGTTAACGAGAACAATCCGTTCTGGGAGTGTGCTTGTTAACCAAGTTACTCCTTTAGCAAAGCAAGATTTCCCATAGAAAATCATTGCAATGCAAACAATTCCTTCCACAACTTGTTAAATGTCCCATCCTGGTCCCCTTTTGTGCCATTCCACACATGCACAAACACACACAAACAAGTACAAACACACACAAACACACACAAACATACACAAACATACACGCACACACACACATATTATGCTCACCTTACCTTCCATTCCATCGCCAGCCTACTGGGACTTGCAGTTCGCAGGTACAAGATGTGTATCAGGTAACCATCGCGAACGATTCCGGAACTTCCACTGCCAGAGCGCTGATGTCAAAGGCAGGAGCCGCTTGCCTCTGATTGGCCAGCGTGCTGCCTTTGAGTAGGGTCTGACAGAGGAAGTTCCTCCCTCGTCGCGATGGTTACCTGATACACGTAGTTCGCCGCTACAGGATGTGTATTGGGTAACCATCGTGACAAGGGAGGAACTTCCTCTGTCAGACGCTACTCAAAGGCAGCGCGCCACAAAACTACAATGATGCATTGGTGTCTTCAGGAGCAGGGACCTGACAGCGATAGTATGCCACTCTTAAGGCCGCTTTACACTCTGCGATTTATCGTGCGATCGCGTGTGCAATCGCACCTGCCCCCATCGTTTGTGCGTTACAGGCAATTTGTTGCCCGTGGCGCACAAAGTCGGTAACCCGGTCACACGTACTTACCTCCTGAACGATCTCGCTGTGGGCGACGAACATCCTCTTCCTGAAGCGGGAGAGATGTTCGGTGTCACAGCGTCATCACACAGCGGCCGGCCAATAGAAGCGGAGGGGCGGAGATGAGCGGGACATAACATCCCACCTACCTCCTTCCTTCCGCATTGCCATCGGATGCAGGTAAGATGCAGTTCATCGTTCCCGGGGTGTCACACGGAGCAATGTGTGCTGCCTCGGGAACAATGAACAATCGGCGCGCAGAAGGACGATCGATTTTTTTGAAAATGAGCGACGTTTCAACGAGCAACAATAAGGTGATTATTTTTGCTCATTCACAGTCGCTCGTAGCTGTCACACGCTACGATATGTCAAACGATGCCGAATGTGCGTCACTAACGACGTGACCCCGACGACATATTGTTAGATATATAAAACAGAAGCAGAGTCGGGCACTGCAGAGCAGGTACTGCCAGACAATGGAGCCGTACTCACAGTTTCGCAGAATCAGCTGTTCCTGGATCTCATATGCGCCTGGATATAAGGTGCTTAGCGGGGTGGTGCTCAGCAGCAACATGAAACAGTGTTTAATAATCCAGTATCAGAAAGCGGCAGCTCACTCCATCAATTGCACAACGTTTCTTTATTCTGCGGTTGCAGACATATGCAGGAGCAATGGGGAGAGAGGGGAGTGCGGGGGGAGATGAGCGGATGACAGCCTGTTTCGCGCTGAGTAGTGCTTTGTCGAGTCCTGGAAAATGCAGTCAGCTGATCGTCTTTATAAGTCATCCCAGCTGACGTAAGTGCTATTAAAAAGCAGCATGAACTGCTGACAAGTGCACACAACATCAACAAGCCGCAATGACGCTGCGGTAGTACAACGATCTTATATACATGTATTACAACAAAAATCACTGCCATGAATGGCGTATTACTATACATTTCCAAATGATCAAAGTCATATTTTTTGCAAATAATGCATATTTAAGTACGTAGCAAGAGAGGGGCAAAGTAATTCATCAGAAATTTTTTTTGGCTCACACATAGTTGGTAATGAAGTATAGAAGGAAAATAGTTCAAAATAAGCCATAAGAAAGGAGCTGACATCGATTTTTTATATTATCCATACATATACTTATTATTATTATTTTTATTTTTATTTTTTGGGAAATATCTGCTTATCAACGGGGGCGCTGTTCTAACTAGAGGATGTGATAAACACTCCTTCTGGTTATAGTATGCATTTTTTATGCGTATTTTATAGTCTATGAATTATATTTTGAAGCTACTTTTTATTTGGAATAATTCCTTTTCATGAATAACAGATTTTTCTCAATAGTAATCATCATATCTTGTTTGCATGATATCTCGTCTCTCTTATAAGAAGCAAAAAATGAAGGATAGCATTAGGGAGTTGACTCCCTGCTAATTTTTTTCAATTATTACCTAAAAATCGATCAGCTGACTGCATTTTCCAGGACTAGACAAAGCGCAACTCAGCACGAAACAGGCTGTCGTCCGCTCATCGCCCCCTGCACTCCCCTCTTTCCCCATTGCTCCTGCATATGTCTGCAACCGCAGAATAAAGAAACGTTGTGCAATTGATGGAGTGAGCTGCCGCTTTCTTATACTGGAATATTGTTAGATATATTGAGAAACACAGGAGAACAAGAGTAAAGTGCAAATATAAATTACTTTATTAGAACACACACAACAAGGTGAAAAGTAAAATAGTACACTACCAGAATCTTAGGGACAGTTTCACACAGGTCCTGATAATATTAATAATAGCCCACAAATGTATGTCAAAAAGTACTGACTAAAATAAGTCTATATACATGAAGGCTAACAGGTGAAAATTCAGGACAAAGTGTGAACAATGCGGGTGGTTATGGCAGGGACTGTGGTTGAGGGTTGTTAAAAATATACTCTTAAATATATTTTTCTTCAAATACGTAAAGGCGCATGAAAGAAAGAACTTCAAAAATGTAAAAAATAAATGTATTTTATCTATTTAAAAATGGTTGCCAGGGTTCAGTTACAGAAAGGAAAAAAATAATATACTTCATTAGCTTACGGAAAAAGAGTTCATTTAGTCCATACTGATCAATAGAAAATCTTCATCCATCTCTCCTTGGATTCTGAATGGCAAGGCAGCATGTGTTCATCTTGCAGCCTGGGAGCCTTCAGGGACAGCTGACAACGTGCAGGAGCCGCCATAGCCCCCTCCATCGTGTGTTATATGACAACTGTCCAGTCCATATAGGGAAATTACTGCTGGACGCATGTCACATGGTGTAATCTCTAGAAGCTTCCAAAAGAATATATATACATCCTTCCATATCAGCACTTATGTAAATTCAACATGGATATTTTAATATTTATTCCTTATAAGAACTTTATTAATAAACTATGCCCTCCAACATAACCAGAACTGTGAACATATATGTCCTACTATAAAATATTTGATAACTAGATGTATTAATTTTAATGTTTTTAACAATTCCCCCTTGAAGCGGGTGAATTAACCCCGAAAATTAATTAATACATCATTAAAATAACAAATCTTCTTTCCTTATTTGGCGATAATGGATTAATATCAATAATAATGATGAATAATAATCAATTTGCATTATTCATATTGTAAGTTCAATAACATAATAATGTGGATTCATGTTATGGTAGGCTGTGACTGATCAATCATATAAAAATATATAACTATACTTCGCTAGACCTAAAAAGAAATGCAAAAACAAATCCGGTCACCATATGATGTCCTCTGAGTTGATGTCTTCTTATCTCCGATGTAATCCAGCATAAACACAGTCTCTTAGAAATAAATCCTTTGATAAAAATGAATGGTTACCAATTTAATACAGTCCCATATTGTGTTTATCATCGTTAGATCAAGTCCATAAACTTTATTCTTTATTACAAAGTCCATAGCCAATGTTGATAAACCACAGTTCATGAGTGTAGAAGAACAGCATCAGTCTTTGATGTCTGTGCAGTGTAATTTACATTAGTCACCTTTATCCTCTGCGCTGCCTGTTGTCAAATCCTGGAACAGATGTTAAGACGTTCTTGGTCAACACGACAGGGGTTAACTTTAACACGTCATTGCTCTCCTTAGTAACTGTAGTGAGGTCTTAATGCACAGACCATGTGTCATTGTCCCTCCTGGAACCATAGGATCACTGTGTTTCTGAGGTGCAAACGCGGTAAGTATTTTGTATGTTACACAGTCTTATTTGAGACGTTACCTTTTGGACCTTTTTGTAGAATCCCTTTTAACTTTAGAAAAATTATAAAGTCTTTTTATCTTCTGTAATCTTGATTGAAGACTTCATTCCCTAATCTAGATACCAAATATGGCAATAACTATCACTAATAAATGTCACAGCGTATCATAACTCTAATACTATAATACCATGTCATTATTATTATCGTAGAAGTATTAATATAATTGATACTTAGAATGATATAATAATACTGCATAATGGTATAGACAATAGTATTCTCATGTAATAACCTTTTTTTGTCATTGGTGTATTACCCTTCCAAACCCATAGGTGTCAATGTGTTGAATGTAACCAAAATGTAATATAAAATATGAAATAATATAATGTGTACCTATAACATGTATCATATTATAAATATGAAAGACAACAATGTAGCTTATTTAGTAGATCATTTGGAAAATTATAAACCAAAGCAAATAACCTTTTTGGAAAGACTGGATGATTCCATCAAAACACAATAATACCCATTATAAATTATTATTGATTAAAAATATAATATTAATATTATTTGTAAATATAGGAAGGTAAACCTAGATGTACCTCGATCTTCCATCTTTATTACTCTAATTTAATTTATTTGAATTGTCCTAACCTACTATAAGAAAATGTGGAACTATAAGTAATATTCCATCCTTATTGTGTCAACATATTTATATAAAAATAATGTATTACTAGGAAGTAAACAATTGTATATATTGATGAAGGAAGTATCTTTTCTTCCAAAAAAGTGGAACTTTTCCCTTTTAATATGATTCATATTTAATAAAGTAATATTCTTATATTAGATATTACTGAACTAAATATTGAAGTGTTTTCTCAATTGAGATATTTAAAATTTGAAGAAAAAATAAAAATTGTAGAACTAAAATTTTGATTAAAAATGTGAATATTAAATAATAATAATTAATATAAAAAATAGGAATAAAAGGAAAAATGAAAATCGGAATAAAAATAAAAATTGAAATAAAAATAAGGCCTTCTATGTATATAACATCTATGTCCTTAATAATACATAACCTTGATGTTACCAGTATCTTATAGGATTTCCATACCTATCATATCAGTAACCTATAAAAATAATTAAGTCATGTAACCTTGCAAATAATACTCTTCTCTTAGTATATAAATGCATTATGATATACTTCAAATATATTTTTTTATTCCCAATTCTTCCTTTGTACTTGAAATATTAATTATTAAAGTATCCTGTAAACACATATATTTATCAAATATAAATGTGTGATTGAGACCAAACCTTTCCCTTTCAATATCATGAAATATGATATTATAAAAATAAATATGTCAAGATTAAATTAAATTAAAATTTATGTTGTATATCTTCAAGACCATATTATAAATATCACTACCATATTTGAAAAGAAAAATGATTACCAATCTGTGTATCAGTAAAAGAAGTGACTAACACAAACCTATATAAAAATCAAAACGTTAAAACCTTATTCTAGAATGTAACTCTTCAGAATAAACCCTTTAATAAAAATCCTAACATCTCTATACTAAAGAAATATGTCTAAGAATAAGATATATTCGGTATAAATTCCTTCATTATTTATACTTATGTACTATAACTTATTTATTCTAATAGTATACATACATATATTATAACCTCGAAGTTAAAACAAAAATTCCCTTTTTTTTTTTTTTTTTTGGAACTTCAAAGACCTCTTATTCAAGTACTTGACATTGGCAGCTGCTCAAACAATCAATCATTCATAGACACATCTATGCACACAAGACTGTCATGGTTCTTTAACATATACTTCTACATAGAAACATTGACAGACACATATCCCTTTTTTTCCAATTATTCTATGTGCATTTCAAAAATTATGTTACTAATTTGAAGTACTTCTTGAAAAATACAAATTCCAATGTATTACATACTGTACATTTGACCATGGAACCGACAGGCATTTATTATTAGCTCAGTAATTCAAAAGTCACATGCTCTAGTTACGTGCAAGGAACACCATTCCAATACAGCAAGCAGTTTTACTTCACTCCAGAATTTGATTACATTTCTAATAACTAGAGATGAGCGAACCGGTCCCGGTTCGGCTCGAGGTCGGTTCGCCGAACGGAGGTCCCGTTCGAGTTCGGCTCGTCGAACGTTCGACGAACCGAACTCGAACTGCATAGGAAACAATGGCAGGCAATCACAAACACAGAAAAACACCTAGAAAACACCCTCAAAGGTGTCCAAAAGGAGACAAACAACTCAAACACATAGGAAAGTGACAAGGACATATACTCATGCGAAAACAAAACAGCTGGACAAGGAAAAAGAGGAGGACACACAGATATAGGCATGGCACGCCCTTCTAAAGTCATGTAAAACACCGCAAGGTGACTCCAAGCGGAGTCTCCCTTTTTTCCAAAAATTGGGCCACACAGACACCCACCCCATCAGTGGCAGCACTTGGGCCCTAGTTGCAAACAGGATGTTTTGATTTGCATCAAGCACATTCAAAAATACGCCATAATTAACCGTCCCCAGGATGACACCGGGGTAGGTAGCAAAGTCTTTCCTGATCCCAGCTCTGTTCATCTTGGCTTCTTTTAAAAACAATGTAAGCAAGGGTTACTCCAAGCGGAGTCTCCCTTTTTTCCAAAAATTGGGCCCCACACACACCCACCCCTTCAGTGGCAGCAGTTGTGCCCCAGTTGTACACTTCACAGCTAGATTTGCAGCAAGCACATTCAAAAATACGCCATAATTAACCGTCCCCAGGATGACACCGGAGTAGGTAGCAAAGTCTTTCCTGATCCCAGCTCTGCTCATCTTGGCTTCTTTTAAAAACACAGCAAGCAAGGGTTACTCCAAGCGGAGTCTCCCTTTTTTTCCAAAAATTGTGCCCCACACACACCCACCCCTTCAGTGGCAGCAGTTGTGCCCCAGTTGTACACTTCACAGCTAGATTTGCATCAAGCACATTCAAAAATACGCCATAATTAACCGTCCCCAGGATGACACCGGAGTAGGTAGCAAAGTCTTTCCTGATCCCAGCTCTGTTCATCTTGGCTTCTTTTAAAAACAATGTAAGCAAGGGTTACTCCAAGCGGAGTCTCCCTTTTTTCCAAAAATTGGGCCCCACACACACCCACCCCTTCAGTGGCAGCAGTTGTGACCCAGTTGTACACTTCACAGCTACATTTGCATCAAGCACATTCAAAAATACGCCATAATTAACCGTCCCCAGGATGACACCGGAGTAGGTAGCAAAGTCTTTCCTGATCCCAGCTCTGCTCATCTTGGCTTCTTTTAAAAACACAGCAAGCAAGGGTTACTCCAAGCGGAGTCTCCCTTTTTTCCAAAAATTGAGCCACACAGACACCCACCCCATCAGTGGCAGCACTTGGGCCCTAGTTGCAAACAGGCAGTTTTGATTTGCATCAAGCACATTCAAAAATACGCCATAATTAACCGTCCCCAGCATGACACCGGGGTAGGTAGATAAAGTCTTTGCTGACCCATGACTTGTTCATCTTGGCTTCTTTTAAAAACAATGTAAGCAAGGGTTACTCCAAGCGGAGTCTCCCTTTTTTTCCAAAAATTGGGCCCCACACACACCCACCCCTTCAGTGGCAGCAGTTGTGCCCCAGTTGTACACTTCACAGCTAGATTTGCATCAAGCACATTCAAAAATACGCCATAATTAACCGTCCCCAGGATGACACCGGAGTAGGTAGCAAAGTCTTTCCTGATCCCAGCTCTGTTCATCTTGGCTTCTTTTAAAAACAATGTAAGCAAGGGTTACTCCAAGCGGAGTCTCCCTTTTTTCCAAAAATTGGGCCCCACACACACCCACCCCTTCAGTGGCAGCAGTTGTGCCCCAGTTGTACACTTCACAGCTAGATTTGCATCAAGCACATTCAAAAATACGCCATAATTAACCGTCCCCAGGATGACACCAGAGTAGGTAGCAAAGTCTTTCCTGATCCCAGCTCTGCTCATCTTGGCTTCTTTTAAAAACACAGCAAGCAAGGGTTACTCCAAGCGGAGTCTCCCTTTTTTCCAAAAATTGAGCCACACAGACACCCACCCCATCAGTGGCAGCACTTGGGCCCTAGTTGCAAACAGGATGTTTTGATTTGCATCACGCACATTCAAAAATACGCCATAATTAACCGTCCCCAGCATGACACCGGGGTAGGTAGATAAAGTCTTTGCTGAACCATGACTTGTTCATCTTGGCTTCTTTTAAAAACAATGTAAGCAAGGGTTACTCCAAGCGGAGTCTCCTTTTTTTCCAAAAATTGGGCCCCACACACACCCACCCCTTCAGTGGCAGCAGTTGTGCCCCAGTTGTACACTTGACAGCTACATTTGCATCAAGCACATTCAAAAATACGCCATTCTTATCCGTCCCCAGGATGACACCGGGGTAGGTAGCAAAGTCTTTCCTGATCCCAGCTCTGTTCATCTTGGCTTCTTTTAAAAACACAGCAAGCAAGTGTTACTCCAAGCGGAGTCTCCCTTTTTTCCAAAAATTGGGCCACACAGACACCCACCCCATCAGTGGCAGCACTTGGGCCCTAGTTGCAAACAGGATGTTTTGATTTGCATCAAGCACATTCAAAAATACGCCATAATTAACCGTCCCCAGCATGACACCGGGGTAGGTAGATAAAGTCTTTGCTGAACCATGACTTGTTCATCTTGGCTTCTTTTAAAAACAATGTAAGCAAGGGTTACTCCAAGCGGAGTCTCCCTTTTTTTCCAAAAATTGGGCCCCACACACACCCACCCCTTCAGTGGCAGCAGTTGTGCCCCAGTTGTACACTTCACAGCTAGATTTGCATCAAGCACATTCAAAAATACGCCATAATTAACCGTCCCCAGGATGACACCGGAGTAGGTAGCAAAGTCTTTCCTGATCCCAGCTCTGTTCATCTTGGCTTCTTTTAAAAACAATGTAAGCAAGGGTTACTCCAAGCGGAGTCTCCCTTTTTTCCAAAAATTGGGCCCCACACACACCCACCCCTTCAGTGGCAGCAGTTGTGCCCCAGTTGTACACTTCACAGCTAGATTTGCATCAAGCACATTCAAAAATACGCCATAATTAACCGTCCCCAGGATGACACCGGAGTAGGTAGCAAAGTCTTTCCTGATCCCAGCTCTGCTCATCTTGGCTTCTTTTAAAAACACAGCAAGCAAGGGTTACTCCAAGCGGAGTCTCCCTTTTTTTCCAAAAATTGGGCCCCACACACACCCACCCCTTCCGTGGCAGCAGTTGTGCCCCAGTTGTACACTTCACAGCTAGATTTGCATCAAGCACATTCAAAATACGCCATAATTAACCGTCCCCAGGATGACACCGGAGTAGGTAGCAAAGTCTTTCCTGATCCCAGCTCTGTTCATCTTGGCTTCTTTTAAAAACAATGTAAGCAAGGGTTACTCCAAGCGGAGTCTCCCTTTTTTCCAAAAATTGGGCCCCACACACACCCACCCCTTCAGTGGCAGCAGTTGTGCCCCAGTTGTACACTTCACAGCTAGATTTGCATCAAGCACATTCAAAAATACGCCATAATTAACCGTCCCCAGGATGACACCGGAGTAGGTAGCAAAGTCTTTCCTGATCCCAGCTCTGTTCATCTTGGCTTCTTTTAAAAACAATGTAAGCAAGGGTTACTCCAAGCGGAGTCTCCTTTTTTTTCCAAAAATTGGGCCCCACACACACCCACCCCTTCAGTGGCAGCAGTTGTGCCCCAGTTGTACACTTGACAGCTACATTTGCATCAAGCACATTCAAAAATACGCCATTCTTATCCGTCCCCAGGATGACACCGGGGTAGGTAGCAAAGTCTTTCCTGATCCCAGCTCTGTTCATCTTGGCTTCTTTTAAAAACACAGCAAGCAAGTGTTACTCCAAGCGGAGTCTCCCTTTTTTCCAAAAATTGGGCCACACAGACACCCACCCCATCAGTGGCAGCACTTGGGCCCTAGTTGCAAACAGGATGTTTTGATTTGCATCAAGCACATTCAAAAATACGCCATAATTAACCGTCCCCAGCATGACACCGGGGTAGGTAGATAAAGTCTTTGCTGAACCATGACTTGTTCATCTTGGCTTCTTTTAAAAACAATGTAAGCAAGGGTTACTCCAAGCGGAGTCTCCCTTTTTTTCCAAAAATTGGGCCCCACACACACCCACCCCTTCAGTGGCAGCAGTTGTGCCCCAGTTGTACACTTCACAGCTAGATTTGCATCAAGCACATTCAAAAATACGCCATAATTAACCGTCCCCAGGATGACACCGGAGTAGGTAGCAAAGTTTTTCCTGATCCCAGCTCTGCTCATCTTGGCTTCTTTTAAAAACACAGCAAGCAAGGGTTACTCCAAGCGGAGTCTCCCTTTTTTTCCAAAAATTGTGCCCCACACACACCCACCCCTTCAGTGGCAGCAGTTGTGCCCCAGTTGTACACTTCACAGCTAGATTTGCATCAAGCACATTCAAAAATACGCCATAATTAACCGTCCCCAGGATGACACCGGAGTAGGTAGCAAAGTCTTTCCTGATCCCAGCTCTGCTCATCTTGGCTTCTTTTAAAAATACAGCAAGCAAGGGTTACTCCAAGCGGAGTCTCCCTTCTTTTCCAAAAATTGTGCCCCACACACACCCACCCCTTCAGTGGCAGCAGTTGTGCCCCAGTTGTACACTTCACAGCTAGATTTGCATCAAGCACATTCAAAATACGCCATAATTAACCGTCCCCAGGATGACACCGGAGTAGGTAGCAAAGTCTTTCCTGATCCCAGCTCTGTTCATCTTGGCTTCTTTTAAAAACAATGTAAGCAAGGGTTACTCCAAGCGGAGTCTCCCTTTTTTCCAAAAATTGGGCCCCACACACACCCACCCCTTCAGTGGCAGCAGTTGTGCCCCAGTTGTACACTTCACAGCTAGATTTGCATCAAGCACATTCAAAAATACGCCATAATTAACCGTCCCCAGGATGACACCGGAGTAGGTAGCAAAGTCTTTCCTGATCCCAGCTCTGTTCATCTTGGCTTCTTTTAAAAACAATGTAAGCAAGGGTTACTCCAAGCGGAGTCTCCTTTTTTTTCCAAAAATTGGGCCCCACACACACCCACCCCTTCAGTGGCAGCAGTTGTGCCCCAGTTGTACACTTGACAGCTACATTTGCATCAAGAACATTCAAAAATACGCCATTCTTATCCGTCCCCAGGATGACACCGGGGTAGGTAGCAAAGTCTTTCCTGATCCCAGCTCTGTTCATCTTGGCTTCTTTTAAAAACACAGCAAGCAAGTGTTACTCCAAGCGGAGTCTCCCTTTTTTCCAAAAATTGGGCCACACAGACACCCACCCCATCAGTGGCAGCACTTGGGCCCTAGTTGCAAACAGGATGTTTTGATTTGCATCAAGCACATTCAAAAATACGCCATAATTAACCGTCCCCAGCATGACACCGGGGTAGGTAGATAAAGTCTTTGCTGAACCATGACTTGTTCATCTTGGCTTCTTTTAAAAACAATGTAAGCAAGGGTTACTCCAAGCGGAGTCTCCCTTTTTTTCCAAAAATTGGGCCCCACACACACCCACCCCTTCAGTGGCAGCAGTTGTGCCCCAGTTGTACACTTCACAGCTAGATTTGCATCAAGCACATTCAAAAATACGCCATAATTAACCGTCCCCAGGATGACACCGGAGTAGGTAGCAAAGTTTTTCCTGATCCCAGCTCTGCTCATCTTGGCTTCTTTTAAAAACACAGCAAGCAAGGGTTACTCCAAGCGGAGTCTCCCTTTTTTTCCAAAAATTGTGCCCCACACACACCCACCCCTTCAGTGGCAGCAGTTGTGCCCCAGTTGTACACTTCACAGCTAGATTTGCATCAAGCACATTCAAAAATACGCCATAATTAACCGTCCCCAGGATGACACCGGAGTAGGTAGCAAAGTCTTTCCTGATCCCAGCTCTGCTCATCTTGGCTTCTTTTAAAAATACAGCAAGCAAGGGTTACTCCAAGCGGAGTCTCCCTTCTTTTCCAAAAATTGTGCCCCACACACACCCACCCCTTCAGTGGCAGCAGTTGTGCCCCAGTTGTACACTTCACAGCTAGATTTGCATCAAGCACATTCAAAAATGCGCCATAATTAACAGTCCCCAGGATGACACCGGAGTAGGTAGCAAAGTCCTTCCTGATCCCAGCTCTGTTCATCTTGGCTTCTTTTAAAAACACAGCAAGCAAGGGTTACTCCAAGCGGATTCTCCCTTTTTTTCCAAAAATTGTGCCCCACACACACCCACCCCTTCAGTGGCAGCAGTTGTGCCCCAGTTGTACACTTCACAGCTAGATTTGCATCAAGCACATTCAAAAATACGCCATAATTAACCGTCCCCAGGATGACACCGGAGTAGGTAGCAAAGTCTTTCCTGATCCCAGCTCTGTTCATCTTGGCTTCTTTTAAAAACAATGTAAGCAAGGGTTACTCCATGCGGAGTCTCCCTTTTTTCCAAAAATTGGGCCCCACACACACCCACCCCTTCAGTGGCAGCAGTTGTGCCCCAGTTGTACACTTCACAGCTACATTTGCATCAAGCACATTCAAAAATACGCCATAATTAACCGTCCCCAGGATGACACCGGAGTTGGTAGCAAAGTCTTTCCTGATCCTAGCTCTGCTCATCTTGGCTTCTTTTAAAAACACAGCTAGCAAGGGTTACTCCAAGCGGAGTCTCCCTTTTTTCCAAAAATTGAGCCACACAGACACCCACCCCATCAGTGGCAGCACTTGGGCCCTAGTTGCAAACAGGATGTTTTGATTTGCATCAAGCACATTCAAAAATACGCCATAATTAACCGTCCCCAGCATGACACCGGGGTAGGTAGATAAAGTCTTTGCTGAACCATGACTTGTTCATCTTGGCTTCTTTTAAAAACAATGTAAGCAAGGGTTACTCCAAGCGGAGTCTCCCTTTTTTTCCAAAAATTGGGCCCCACACACACCCACCCCTTCAGTGGCAGCAGTTGTGCCCCAGTTGTACACTTCACAGCTAGATTTGCATCAAGCACATTCAAAAATACGCCATAATTAACCGTCCCCAGGATGACACCGGAGTAGGTAGCAAAGTCTTTCCTGATCCCAGCTCTGTTCATCTTGGCTTCTTTTAAAAACAATGTAAGCAAGGGTTACTCCAAGCGGAGTCTCCCTTTTTTCCAAAAATTGGGCCCCACACACACCCACCCCTTCAGTGGCAGCAGTTGTGCCCCAGTTGTACACTTCACAGCTAGATTTGCATCAAGCACATTCAAAAATACGCCATAATTAACCGTCCCCAGGATGACACCAGAGTAGGTAGCAAAGTCTTTCCTGATCCCAGCTCTGCTCATCTTGGCTTCTTTTAAAAACACAGCAAGCAAGGGTTACTCCAAGCGGAGTCTCCCTTTTTTCCAAAAATTGAGCCACACAGACACCCACCCTATCAGTGGCAGCACTTGGGCCCTAGTTGCAAACAGGATGTTTTGATTTGCATCAAGCACATTCAAAAATACGCCATAATTAACCGTCCCCAGCATGACACCGGGGTAGGTAGATAAAGTCTTTGCTGAACCATGACTTGTTCATCTTGGCTTCTTTTAAAAACAATGTAAGCAAGGGTTACTCCAAGCGGAGTCTCCCTTTTTTTCCAAAAATTGGGCCCCACACACACCCACCCCTTCAGTGGCAGCAGTTGTGCCCCAGTTGTACACTTCACAGCTAGATTTGCATCAAGCACATTCAAAAATACGCCATAATTAACCGTCCCCAGGATGACACCGGAGTAGGTAGCAAAGTCTTTCCTGATCCCAGCTCTGTTCATCTTGGCTTCTTTTAAAAACAATGTAAGCAAGGGTTACTCCAAGCGGAGTCTCCCTTTTTTTCCAAAAATTGGGCCCCACACACACCCACCCCTTCAGTGGCAGCAGTTGTGCCCCAGTTGTACACTTCACAGCTAGATTTGCATCAAGCACATTCAAAAATACGCCATAATTAACCGTCCCCAGGATGACACCGGAGTAGGTAGCAAAGTCTTTCCTGATCCCAGCTCTGCTCATCTTGGCTTCTTTTAAAAACACAGCAAGCAAGGGTTACTCCAAGCGGAGTCTCCCTTTTTTTCCAAAAATTGGGCCCCACACACACCCACCCCTTCCGTGGCAGCAGTTGTGCCCCAGTTGTACACTTCACAGCTAGATTTGCATCAAGCACATTCAAAATACGCCATAATTAACCGTCCCCAGGATGACACCGGAGTAGGTAGCAAAGTCTTTCCTGATCCCAGCTCTGTTCATCTTGGCTTCTTTTAAAAACAATGTAAGCAAGGGTTACTCCAAGCGGAGTCTCCCTTTTTTCCAAAAATTGGGCCCCACACACACCCACCCCTTCAATGGCAGCAGTTGTGCCCCAGTTGTACACTTCACAGCTAGATTTGCATCAAGCACATTCAAAAATACGCCATAATTAACCGTCCCCAGGATGACACCGGAGTAGGTAGCAAAGTCTTTCCTGATCCCAGCTCTGTTCATCTTGGCTTCTTTTAAAAACAATGTAAGCAAGGGTTACTCCAAGCGGAGTCTCCTTTTTTTTCCAAAAATTGGGCCCCACACACACCCACCCCTTCAGTGGCAGCAGTTGTGCCCCAGTTGTACACTTGACAGCTACATTTGCATCAAGCACATTCAAAAATACGCCATTCTTATCCGTCCCCAGGATGACACCGGGGTAGGTAGCAAAGTCTTTCCTGATCCCAGCTCTGTTCATCTTGGCTTCTTTTAAAAACACAGCAAGCAAGTGTTACTCCAAGCGGAGTCTCCCTTTTTTCCAAAAATTGGGCCACACAGACACCCACCCCATCAGTGGCAGCACTTGGGCCCTAGTTGCAAACAGGATGTTTTGATTTGCATCAAGCACATTCAAAAATACGCCATAATTAACCGTCCCCAGCATGACACCGGAGTAGGTAGCAAAGTTTTTCCTGATCCCAGCTCTGCTCATCTTGGCTTCTTTTAAAAACACAGCAAGCAAGGGTTACTCCAAGCGGAGTCTCCCTTTTTTTCCAAAAATTGTGCCCCACACACACCCACCCCTTCAGTGGCAGCAGTTGTGCCCCAGTTGTACACTTCACAGCTAGATTTGCATCAAGCACATTCAAAAATACGCCATAATTAACCGTCCCCAGGATGACACCGGAGTAGGTAGCAAAGTCTATCCTGATCCCAGCTCTGCTCATCTTGGCTTCTTTTAAAAATACAGCAAGCAAGGGTTACTCCAAGCGGAGTCTCCCTTCTTTTCCAAAAATTGTGCCCCACACACACCCACCCCTTCAGTGGCAGCAGTTGTGCCCCAGTTGTACACTTCACAGCTAGATTTGCATCAAGCACATTCAAAAATGCGCCATAATTAACAGTCCCCAGGATGACACCGGAGTAGGTAGCAAAGTCCTTCCTGATCCCAGCTCTGTTCATCTTGGCTTCTTTTAAAAACACAGCAAGCAAGGGTTACTCCAAGCGGAGTCTCCCTTTTTTCCAAAAATTGGGCCCCACACACACCCACCCCTTCAGTGGCAGCAGTTGTGCCCCAGTTGTACACTTCACAGCTACATTTGCATCAAGCACATTCAAAAATACGCCATAATTAACCGTCCCCAGGATGACACCGGAGTTGGTAGCAAAGTCTTTCCTGATCCCAGCTCTGCTCATCTTGGCTTCTTTTAAAAACACAGCTAGCAAGGGTTACTCCAAGCGGAGTCTCCCTTTTTTCCAAAAATTGAGCCACACAGACACCCACCCCATCAGTGACAGCACTTGGGCCCTAGTTGCAAACAGGATGTTTTGATTTGCATCAAGCACATTCAAAAATATGCCATAATTAACCGTCCCCAGCATGACACCGGGGTAGGTAGATAAAGTCTTTGCTGAACCATGACTTGTTCATCTTGGCTTCTTTTAAAAACAATGTAAGCAAGGGTTACTCCAAGCGGAGTCTCCCTTTTTTTCCAAAAATTGGGCCCCACACACACCCACCCCTTCAGTGGCAGCAGTTGTGCCCCAGTTGTACACTTCACAGCTAGATTTGCATCAAGCACATTCAAAAATACGCCATAATTAACCGTCCCCAGGATGACACCTGAGTAGGTAGCAAAGTCTTTCCTGATCCCAGCTCTGCTCATCTTGGCTTCTTTTAAAAACACAGCAAGCAAGGGTTACTCCAAGCGGAGTCTCCCTTTTTTCCAAAAATTGAGCCACACAGACACCCACCCCATCAGTGGCAGTACTTGGGCCCTAGTTGCAAACAGGATGTTTTGATTTGCATCAAGCACATTCAAAAATACGCCATAATTAACCGTCCCCAGCATGACACCGGGGTAGGTAGATAAAGTCTTTGCTGAACCATGACTTGTTCATCTTGGCTTCTTTTAAAAACAATGTAAGCAAGGGTTACTCCAAGCGGAGTCTCCCTTTTTTTCCAAAAATTGGGCCCCACACACACCCACCCCTTCAGTGGCAGCAGTTGTGCCCCAGTTGTACACTTCACAGCTAGATTTGCATCAAGCACATTCAAAAATACGCCATAATTAACCGTCCCCAGGATGACACCGGAGTAGGTAGCAAAGTCTTTCCTGATCCCAGCTCTGTTCATCTTGGCTTCTTTTAAAAACAATGTAAGCAAGGGTTACTCCAAGCGGAGTCTCCCTTTTTTCAAAAAATTGGGCCCCACACACACCCACCCCTTTAGTGGCAGCAGTTGTGCCCCAGTTGTACACTTCACAGCTAGATTTGCATCAAGCACATTCAAAAATACGCCATAATTAACCGTCCCCAGGATGACACCGGAGTAGGTAGCAAAGTCTTTCCTGATCCCAGCTCTGCTCATCTTGGCTTCTTTTAAAAACACAGCAAGCAAGGGTTACTCCAAGCGGAGTCTCCCTTTTTTTCCAAAAATTGTGCCCCACACACACCCACCCCTTCAGTGGCAGCAGTTGTGCCCCAGTTGTACACTTCACAGCTAGATTTGCATCAAGCACATTCAAAAATACGCCATAATTAACCGTCCCCAGGATGACACCGGAGTAGGTAGCAAAGTCTTTCCTGATCCCAGCTCTGTTCATCTTGGCTTCTTTTAAAAACAATGTAAGCAAGGGTTACTCCAAGCGGAGTCTCCCTTTTTTCCAAAAATTGGGCCCCACACACACCCACCCCTTCAGTGGCAGCAGTTGTGCCCCAGTTGTACACTTCACAGCTAGATTTGCATCAAGCACATTCAAAAATACGCCATAATTACCCGTCCCCAGGATGACACCGGAGTAGGTAGCAAAGTCTTTCCTGATCCCAGCTCTGCTCATCTTGGCTTCTTTTAAAAACACAGCAAGCAAGGGTTACTCCAAGCGGAGTCTCCTTTTTTTCCAAAAATTGAGCCACACAGACACCCACCCCATCAGTGGCAGCACTTGGGCCCTAGTTGCAAACAGGATGTTTTGATTTGCATCAAGCACATTCAAAAATACGCCATAATTAACCGTCCCCAGCATGACACCGGGGTAGGTAGATAAAGTCTTTGCTGAACCATGACTTGTTCATCTTGGCTTCTTTTAAAAACAATGTAAGCAAGGGTTACTCCAAGCGGAGTCTCCCTTTTTTTCCAAAAATTGGGCCCCACACACACCCACCCCTTCAGTGGCAGCAGTTGTGCCCCAGTTGTACACTTCACAGCTAGATTTGCATCAAGCACATTCAAAAATACGCCATAATTAACCGTCCCCAGGATGACACCGGAGTAGGTAGCAAAGTCTTTCCTGATCCCAGCTCTGTTCATCTTGGCTTCTTTTAAAAACAATGTAAGCAAGGGTTACTCCAAGCGGAGTCTCCCTTTTTTCAAAAAATTGGGCCCCACACACACCCACCCCTTCAGTGGCAGCAGTTGTGCCCCAGTTGTACACTTCACAGCTAGATTTGCATCAAGCACATTCAAAAATACGCCATAATTAACCGTCCCCAGGATGACACCGGAGTAGGTAGCAAAGTCTTTCCTGATCCCAGCTCTGCTCATCTTGGCTTCTTTTAAAAATACAGCAAGCAAGGGTTACTCCAAGCGGAGTCTCCCTTTTTTTCCAAAAATTGGGCCCCACACACACCCACCCCTTCAGTGGCAGCAGTTGTGCCCCAGTTGTACACTTCACAGCTAGATTTGCATCAAGCACATTCAAAAATACGCCATAATTAACCGTCCCCAGGATGACACCGGAGTAGGTAGCAAAGTCTTTCCTGATCCCAGCTCTGTTCATCTTGGCTTCTTTTAAAAACAATGTAAGCAAGGGTTACTCCAAGCGGAGTCTCCCTTTTTTCAAAAAATTGGGCCCCACACACACCCACCCCTTCAGTGGCAGCAGTTGTGCCCCAGTTGTACACTTCACAGCTAGATTTGCATCAAGCACATTCAAAAATACGCCATAATTAACCGTCCCCAGGATGACACCGGAGTAGGTAGCAAAGTCTTTCCTGATCCCAGCTCTGCTCATCTTGGCTTCTTTTAAAAATACAGCAAGCAAGGGTTACTCCAAGCGGAGTCTCCCTTCTTTTCCAAAAATTGTGCCCCACACACACCCACCCCTTCAGTGGCAGCAGTTGTGCCCCAGTTGTACACTTCACAGCTAGATTTGCATCAAGCACATTCAAAAATGCGCCATAATTAACAGTCCCCAGGATGACACCTGAGTAGGTAGCAAAGTCTTTCCTGATCCCAGCTCTGTTCATCTTGGCTTCTTTTAAAAACAATGTAAGCAAGGGTTACTCCAAGCGGAGTCTCCCTTTTTTCCAAATATTGGGCCCCACACACACCCACCCCTTCAGTGGCAGCAGTTGTGCCCCAGTTGTACACTTCACAGCTAGATTTGCATCAAGCACATTCAAAAATACGCCATAATTAACCGTCCCCAGGATGACACCGGAGTAGGTAGCAAAGTCTTTCCTGATCCCAGCTCTGCTCATCTTGGCTTCTTTTAAAAACACAGCAAGCAAGGGTTACTCCAAACGGAGTCTCCCTTTTTTCCAAAAATTGAGCCACACAGACACCCACCCCATCAGTGGCAGCACTTGGGCCCTAGTTGCAAACAGGATGTTTTGATTTGCATCAAGCACATTCAAAAATACGCCATAATTAACCGTCCCCAGCATGACACCGGGGTAGGTAGATAAAGTCTTTGCTGAACCATGACTTGTTCATCTTGGCTTCTTTTAAAAACAATGTAAGCAAGGGTTACTCCAAGCGGAGTCTCCCTTTTTTTCCAAAAATTGGGCCCCACACACACCCACCCCTTCAGTGGCAGCAGTTGTGCCCCAGTTGTACACTTCACAGCTAGATTTGCATCAAGCACATTCAAAAATACGCCATAATTAACCGTCCCCAGGATGACACCGGAGTAGGTAGCAAAGTCTTTCCTGATCCCAGCTCTGTTCATCTTGGCTTCTTTTAAAAACAATGTAAGCAAGGGTTACTCCAAGCGGAGTCTCCCTTTTTTCAAAAAATTGGGCCCCACACACACCCACCCCTTCAGTGGCAGCAGTTGTGCCCCAGTTGTACACTTCACAGCTAGATTTGCATCAAGCACATTCAAAAATACGCCATAATTAACCGTCCCCAGGATGACACCGGAGTAGGTAGCAAAGTCTTTCCTGATCCCAGCTCTGCTCATCTTGGCTTCTTTTAAAAATACAGCAAGCAAGGGTTACTCCAAGCGGAGTCTCCCTTCTTTTCCAAAAATTGTGCCCCACACACACCCACCCCTTCAGTGGCAGCAGTTGTGCCCCAGTTGTACACTTCACAGCTAGATTTGCATCAAGCACATTCAAAAATGCGCCATAATTAACAGTCCCCAGGATGACACCGGAGTAGGTAGCAAAGTCTTTCCTGATCCCAGCTCTGTTCATCTTGGCTTCTTTTAAAAACAATGTAAGCAAGGGTTACTCCAAGCGGAGTCTCCCTTTTTTCCAAATATTGGGCCCCACACACACCCACCCCTTCAGTGGCAGCAGTTGTGCCCCAGTTGTACACTTCACAGCTAGATTTGCATCAAGCACATTCAAAAATACGCCATAATTAACCGTCCCCAGGATGACACCGGAGTAGGTAGCAAAGTCTTTCCTGATCCCAGCTCTGCTCATCTTGGCTTCTTTTAAAAACACAGCAAGCAAGGGTTACTCCAAACGGAGTCTCCCTTTTTTCCAAAAATTGAGCCACACAGACACCCACCCCATCAGTGGCAGCACTTGGGCCCTAGTTGCAAACAGGATGTTTTGATTTGCATCAAGCACATTCAAAAATACGCCATAATTAACCGTCCCCAGCATGACACCGGGGTAGGTAGATAAAGTCTTTGCTGAACCATGACTTGTTCATCTTGGCTTCTTTTAAAAACAATGTAAGCAAGGGTTACTCCAAGCGGAGTCTCCCTTTTTTTCCAAAAATTGGGCCCCACACACACCCACCCCTTCAGTGGCAGCAGTTGTGCCCCAGTTGTACACTTCACAGCTAGATTTGCATCAAGCACATTCAAAAATACGCCATAATTAACCGTCCCCAGGATGACACCGGAGTAGGTAGCAAAGTCTTTCCTGATCCCAGCTCTGTTCATCTTGGCTTCTTTTAAAAACAATGTAAGCAAGGGTTACTCCAAGCGGAGTCTCCCTTGTTTCCAAAAATTGAGCCACACAGACACCCACCCCATCAGTGGCAGCACTTGGGCCCTAGTTGCAAACAGGATGTTTTGATTTGCATCAAGCACATTCAAAAATACGCCATAATTAACCGTCCCCAGCATGACACCGGGGTAGGTAGATAAAGTCTTTGCTGAACCATGACTTGTTCATCTTGGCTTCTTTTAAAAACAATGTAAGCAAGGGTTACTCCAAGCGGAGTCTCCCTTTTTTTCCAAAAATTGGGCCCCACACACACCCACCCCTTCAGTGGCAGCAGTTGTGCCCCAGTTGTACACTTCACAGCTAGATTTGCATCAAGCACATTCAAAAATACGCCATAATTAACCGTCCCCAGGATGACACCGGAGTAGGTAGCAAAGTCTTTCCTGATCCCAGCTCTGTTCATCTTGGCTTCTTTTAAAAACAATGTAAGCAAGGGTTACTCCAAGCGGAGTCTCCCTTTTTTCAAAAAATTGGGCCCCACACACACCCACCCCTTCAGTGGCAGCAGTTGTGCCCCAGTTGTACACTTCACAGCTAGATTTGCATCAAGCACATTCAAAAATACGCCATAATTAACCGTCCCCAGGATGACACCGGAGTAGGTAGCAAAGTCTTTCCTGATCCCAGCTCTGCTCATCTTGGCTTCTTTTAAAAATACAGCAAGCAAGGGTTACTCCAAGCGGAGTCTCCCTTTTTTTCCAAAAATTGGGCCCCACACACACCCACCCCTTCAGTGGCAGCAGTTGTGCCCCAGTTGTACACTTCACAGCTAGATTTGCATCAAGCACATTCAAAAATACGCCATAATTAACCGTCCCCAGGATGACACCGGAGTAGGTAGCAAAGTCTTTCCTGATCCCATCTCTGTTCATCTTGGCTTCTTTTAAAAACAATGTAAGCAAGGGTTACTCCAAGCGGAGTCTCCCTTTTTTCAAAAAATTGGGCCCCACACACACCCAACCCTTCAGTGGCAGCAGTTGTGCCCCAGTTGTACACTTCACAGCTAGATTTGCATCAAGCACATTCAAAAATACGCCATAATTAACCGTCCCCAGGATGACACCGGAGTAGGTAGCAAAGTCTTTCCTGATCCCAGCTCTGCTCATCTTGGCTTCTTTTAAAAATACAGCAAGCAAGGGTTACTCCAAGCGGAGTCTCCCTTCTTTTCCAAAAATTGTGCCCCACACACACCCACCCCTTCAGTGGCAGCAGTTGTGCCCCAGTTGTACACTTCACAGCTAGATTTGCATCAAGCACATTCAAAAATGCGCCATAATTAACAGTCCCCAGGATGACACCGGAGTAGGTAGCAAAGTCTTTCCTGATCCCAGCTCTGTTCATCTTGGCTTCTTTTAAAAACAATGTAAGCAAGGGTTACTCCAAGCGGAGTCTCCCTTTTTTCCAAATATTGGGCCCCACACACACCCACCCCTTCAGTGGCAGCAGTTGTGCCCCAGTTGTACACTTCACAGCTAGATTTGCATCAAGCACATTCAAAAATACGCCATAATTAACCGTCCCCAGGATGACACCGGAGTAGGTAGCAAAGTCTTTCCTGATCCCAGCTCTGCTCATCTTGGCTTCTTTTAAAAACACAGCAAGCAAGGGTTACTCCAAACGGAGTCTCCCTTTTTTCCAAAAATTGAGCCACACAGACACCCACCCCATCAGTGGCAGCACTTGGGCCCTAGTTGCAAACAGGATGTTTTGATTTGCATCAAGCACATTCAAAAATACGCCATAATTAACCGTCCCCAGCATGACACCGGGGTAGGTAGATAAAGTCTTTGCTGAACCATGACTTGTTCATCTTGGCTTCTTTTAAAAACAATGTAAGCAAGGGTTACTCCAAGCGGAGTCTCCCTTTTTTTCCAAAAATTGGGCCCCACACACACCCACCCCTTCAGTGGCAGCAGTTGTGCCCCAGTTGTACACTTCACAGCTAGATTTGCATCAAGCACATTCAAAAATACGCCATAATTAACCGTCCCCAGGATGACACCGGAGTAGGTAGCAAAGTCTTTCCTGATCCCAGCTCTGTTCATCTTGGCTTCTTTTAAAAACAATGTAAGCAAGGGTTACTCCAAGCGGAGTCTCCCTTGTTTCCAAAAATTGAGCCACACAGACACCCACCCCATCAGTGGCAGCACTTGGGCCCTAGTTGCAAACAGGATGTTTTGATTTGCATCAAGCACATTCAAAAATACGCCATAATTAACCGTCCCCAGCATGACACCGGGGTAGGTAGATAAAGTCTTTGCTGAACCATGACTTGTTCATCTTGGCTTCTTTTAAAAACAATGTAAGCAAGGGTTACTCCAAGCGGAGTCTCCCTTTTTTTCCAAAAATTGGGCCCCACACACACCCACCCCTTCAGTGGCAGCAGTTTTGCCCCAGTTGTACACTACACAGCTAGATTTGCATCAAGCACATTCAAAATACGCCATAATTAACCGTCCCCAGGATGACACCGGAGTAGGTAGCAAAGTCTTTCCTGATCCCAGCTCTGTTCATCTTGGCTTCTTTTAAAAACAATGTAAGCAAGGGTTACTCCAAGCGGAGTCTCCCTTTTTTCCAAAAATTGGGCCACACAGACACCCACCCCATCAGTGGCAGCACTTGGGCCCTAGTTGCAAACAGGATGTTTTGATTTGCATCAAGCACATTCAAAAATACGCCATAATTTACCGTCCCCAGCATGACACCGGGGTAGGTAGATAAAGTCTTTGCTGAACCATGACTTGTTCATCTTGGCTTCTTTTAAAAACAATGTAAGCAAGGGTTACTTCAAGCGGAGTCTCCCTTTTTTTCCAAAAATTGGGCCCCACACACACCCACCCCTTCAGTGGCAGCAGTTGTGCCCCAGTTGTACACTTCACAGCTAGATTTGCATCAAGCACATTCAAAAATACGCCATAATTAACCGTCCCCAGGATGACACCGGAGTAGGTAGCAAAGTCTTTCCTGATCCAAGCTCTGTTCATCTTGGCTTCTTTTAAAAACAATGTAAGCAAGGGTTACTCCAAGCGGAGTCTCCCTTTTTTCAAAAAATTGGGCCCCACACACACCCACCCCTTCAGTGGCAGCAGTTGTGCCCCAGTTGTACACTTCACAGCTAGATTTGCATCAAGCACATTCAAAAATACGCCATAATTAACCGTCCCCAGGATGACACCGGAGTAGGTAGCAAAGTCTTTCCTGATCCCAGCTCTGCTCATCTTGGCTTCTTTTAAAAACACAGCAAGCAAGGGTTACTCCAAGCGGAGTCTTTCTTTTTTTCCAAAAATTGTGCCCCACACACACCCACCCCTTCAGTGGCAGCAGTTGTGCCCCAGTTGTACACTTCACAGCTAGATTTGCATCAAGCACATTCAAAAATACGCCATAATTAACCGTCCCCAGGATGACACCGGAGTAGGTAGCAAAGTCTTTCCTGATCCCAGCTCTGTTCATCTTGGCTTCTTTTAAAAACAATGTAAGCAAGGGTTACTCCAAGCGGAGTCTCCCTTTTTTCCAAAAATTGGGCCCCACACACACCCACCCCTTCAGTGGCAGCAGTTGTGCCCCAGTTGTACACTTCACAGCTAGATTTGCATCAAGCACATTCAAAAATACGCCATAATTACCCATCCCCAGGATGACACCGGAGTAGGTAGCAAAGTCTTTCCTGATCCCAGCTCTGCTCATCTTGGCTTCTTTTAAAAACACAGCAAGCAAGGGTTACTCCAAGCGGAGTCTCCTTTTTTTCCAAAAATTGAGCCACACAGACACCCAACCCATCAGTGGCAGCACTTGGGCCCTAGTTGCAAACAGGATGTTTTGATTTGCATCAAGCACATTCCAAAATACGCCATAATTAACCGTCCCCAGCATGACACCGGGGTAGGTAGATAAAGTCTTTGCTGAACCATGACTTGTTCATCTTGGCTTCTTTTAAAAACAATGTAAGCAAGGGTTACTCCAAGCGGAGTCTCCCTTTTTTTCCAAAAATTGGGCCTCACACACACCCACCCCTTCAGTGGCAGCAGTTGTGCCCCAGTTGTACACTTCACAGCTAGATTTGCATCAAGCACATTCAAAAATACGCCATAATTAACCGTCCCCAGGATGACACCGGAGTAGGTAGCAAAGTCTTTCCTGATCCCAGCTCTGTTCATCTTGGCTTCTTTTAAAAACAATGTAAGCAAGGGTTACTCCAAGCGGAGTCTCCCTTTTTTCCAAAAATTGGGCCCCACACACACCCACCCCTTCAGTGGCAGCAGTTGTGCCCCAGTTGTACACTTCACAGCTAGATTTGCATCAAGCACATTCAAAAATACGCCATAATTAACCAACCCCAGGATGACACCGGAGTAGGTAGCAAAGTCTTTCCTGATCCCAGCTCTGCTCATCTTGGCTTCTTTTAAAAACACAGCAAGCAAGGGTTACTCCAAGCGGAGTCTCCCTTTTTTTCCAAAAATTGGGCCCCACACACACCCACCCCTTCAGTGGCAGCAGTTGTGCCCCAGTTGTACACTTCACAGCTAGATTTGCATCAAGCACATTCAAAAATACGCCATAATTAACCGTCCCCAGGATGACACCGGAGTAGGTAGCAAAGTCTTTCCTGATCCCAGCTCTGTTCATCTTGGCTTCTTTTAAAAACAATGTAAGCAAGGGTTACTCCAAGCGGAGTCTCCCTTTTTTCAAAAAATTGGGCCCCACACACACCCACCCCTTCAGTGGCAGCAGTTGTGCCCCAGTTGTACACTTCACAGCTAGATTTGCATCAAGCACATTCAAAAATACGCCATAATTAACCGTCCCCAGGATGACACCGGAATAGGTAGCAAAGTTTTCCTGATCCCAGCTCTGCTCATCTTGGCTTCTTTTAAAAACACAGCAAGCAAGGGTTACTCCAAGCGGAGTCTCCCTTTTTTTCCAAAAATTGTGCCCCACACACACCCACCCCTTCAGTGGCAGCAGTTGTGCCCCAGTTGTACACTTCACAGCTAGATTTGCATCAAGCACATTCAAAAATACGCCATAATTAACCGTCCCCAGGATGACACCGGAGTAGGTAGCAAAGTCTTTCCTGATCCCAGCTCTGTTCATCTTGGCTTCTTTTAAAAACAATGTAAGCAAGGGTTACTCCAAGCGGAGTCTCCTTTTTTTCCAAAAATTGGGCCCCACACACACCCACCCCTTCAGTGGCAGCAGTTGTGCCCCAGTTGTACACTTCACAGCTACATTTGCATCAAGCACATTCAAAAATACGCCATTATTATCCGTCCCCAGGATGACACCGGGGTAGGTAGCAAAGTCTTTCCTGATCCCAGCTCTGCTCATCTTGGCTTCTTTTAAAAACACAGCAAGCAAGGGTTACTCCAAGCGGAGTCTCCCTTTTTTCCAAAAATTGAGCCACACAGACACCCACCCCATCAGTGGCAGCACTTGGGCCCTAGTTGCAAACAGGATGTTTTGATTTGCATCAAGCACATTCAAAAATACGCCATAATTAACCGTCCCCAGCATGACACTGGGGTAGGTAGATAAAGTCTTTGCTGAACCATGACTTGTTCATCTTGGCTTCTTTTAAAAACAATGTAAGCAAGGGTTACTCCAAGCGGAGTCTCCCTTTTTTTTCCAAAAATTGGGCCCCACACACACCCACCCCTTCAGTGGCAGCAGTTGTGCCCCAGTTGTACACTACACAGCTAGATTTGCATCAAGCACATTCAAAATACGCCATAATTAACCGTCCCCAGGATGACACCGGAGTAGGTAGCAAAGTCTTTCCTGATCCCAGCTCTGTTCATCTTGGCTTCTTTTAAAAACAATGTAAGCAAGGGTTACTCCAAGCGGAGTCTCCCTTTTTTCAAAAAATTGGGCCCCACACACACCCACCCCTTCAGTGGCAGCAGTTGTGCCCCAGTTGTACACTTCACAGCTAGATTTGCATCAAGCACATTCAAAAATACGCCATAATTAACCGTCCCCAGGATGACACCGGAGTAGGTAGCAAAGTCTTTCCTGATCCCAGCTCTACTCATCTTGGCTTCTTTTAAAAACACAGCAAGCAAGGGTTACTGCAAGCGGAGTCTCCCTTTTTTTCCAAAAATTTTGCCCCACACACACCCACCCCTTCAGTGGCAGCAGTTGTGCCCCAGTTGTACACTTCACAGCTAGATTTGCATCAAGCACATTCAAAAATACGCCATAATTAACCGTCCCCAGGATGACACCGGAGTAGGTAGCAAAGTCTTTCCTGATCCCAGCTCTGTTCATCTTGGCTTCTTTTAAAAACAATGTAAGCAAGGGTTACTCCAAGCGGAGTCTCCTTTTTTTCCAAAAATTGGGCCCCACACACACCCACCCCTTCAGTGGCAGCAGTTGTGCCCCAGTTGTACACTTGACAGCTACATTTGCATCAAGCACATTCAAAAATACGCCATTCTTATCCGTCCCCAGGATGACACCGGGGTAGGTAGCAAAGTCTTTCCTGATCCCAGCTCTGTTCATCTTGGCTTCTTTTAAAAACACAGCAAGCAAGGGTTACTCCAAGCGGAGTCTCCCTTTTTTCCAAAAATTGGGCCACACAGACACCCACCCCATCAGTGGCAGCACTTGGGCCCTAGTTGCAAACAGGATGTTTTGATTTGCATCAAGCACATTCAAAAATACGCCATAATTTACCGTCCCCAGCATGACACCGGGGTAGGTAGATAAAGTCTTTGCTGAACCATGACTTGTTCATCTTGGCTTCTTTTAAAAACAATGTAAGCAAGGGTTACTTCAAGCGGAGTCTCCCTTTTTTTCCAAAAATTGGGCCCCACACACACCCACCCCTTCAGTGGCAGCAGTTGTGCCCCAGTTGTACACTTCACAGCTAGATTTGCATCAAGCACATTCAAAAATACGCCATAATTAACCGTCCCCAGGATGACACCGGAGTAGGTAGCAAAGTCTTTCCTGATCCCAGCTCTGTTCATCTTGGCTTCTTTTAAAAACAATGTAAGCAAGGGTTACTCCAAGCGGAGTCTCCCTTTTTTCAAAAAATTGGGCCCCACACACACCCACCCCTTCAGTGGCAGCAGTTGTGCCCCAGTTGTACACTTCACAGCTAGATTTGCATCAAGCACATTCAAAAATACGCCATAATTAACCGTCCCCAGGATGACACCGGAGTAGGTAGCAAAGTCTTTCCTGATCCCAGCTCTGCTCATCTTGGCTTCTTTTAAAAACACAGCAAGCAAGGGTTACTCCAAGCGGAGTCTCCCTTTTTTTCCAAAAATTGTGCCCCACACACACCCACCCCTTCAGTGGCAGCAGTTGTGCCCCAGTTGTACACTTCACAGGTAGATTTGCATCAAGCACATTCAAAAATACGCCATAATTAACCGTCCCCAGGATGACACCGGAGTAGGTAGCAAAGTCTTTCCTGATCCCAGCTCTGTTCATCTTGGCTTCTTTTAAAAACAATGTAAGCAAGGGTTACTCCAAGCGGAGTCTCCCTTTTTTCCAAAAATTGGGCCCCACACACACCCACCCCTTCAGTGGCAGCAGTTGTGCCCCAGTTGTACAATTCACAGCTAGATTTGCATCAAGCACATTCAAAAATACGCCATAATTACCCGTCCCCAGGATGACACCGGAGTAGGTAGCAAAGTCTTTCCTGATCCCAGCTCTGCTCATCTTGGCTTCTTTTAAAAACACAGCAAGCAAGGGTTACTCCAAGCGGAGTCTCCTTTTTTTCCAAAAATTGAGCCACACAGACACCCACCCCATCAGTGGCAGCACTTGGGCCCTAGTTGCAAACAGGATGTTTTGATTTGCATCAAGCACATTCCAAAATACGCCATAATTAACCGTCCCCAGCATGACACCGGGGTAGGTAGATAAAGTCTTTGCTGAACCATGACTTGTTCATCTTGGCTTCTTTTGAAAACAATGTAAGCAAGGGTTACTTTAAGCGGAGTCTCCCTTTTTTTCCAAAAATTGGGCCCCACACACACCCACCCCTTCAGTGGCAGCAGTTGTGCCCCAGTTGTACACTTCACAGCTAGATTTGCATCAAGCACATTCAAAAATACGCCATAATTAACCGTCCCCAGGATGACACCGGAGTAGGTAGCAAAGTCTTTCCTGATCCCAGCTCTGTTCATCTTGGCTTCTTTTAAAAACAATGTAAGCAAGGGTTACTCCAAGCGGAGTCTCCCTTTTTTCAAAAAATTGGGCCCCACACACACCCACCCCTTCAGTGGCAGCAGTTGTGCCCCAGTTGTACACTTCACAGCTAGATTTGCATCAAGCACATTCAAAAATACGCCATAATTAACCGTCCCCAGGATGACACCGGAGTAGGTAGCAAAGTTTTTCCTGATCCCTGCTCTGCTCATCTTGGCTTCTTTTAAAAATACAGCAAGCAAGGGTTACTCCAAGCGGAGTCTCCCTTTTTTTCCATAAATTGGGCCCCACACACACCCACCCCTTCAGTGGCAGCAGTTGTGCCCCAGTTGTACACTTCACAGCTAGATTTGCATCAAGCACATTCAAAAATACGCCATAATTAACCGTCCCCAGGATGACACCGGAGTAGGTAGCAAAGTCTTTCCTGATCCCAGCTCTGTTCATCTTGGCTTCTTTTAAAAACAATGTAAGCAAGGGTTACTCCAAGCGGAGTCTCCCTTTTTTTCCAAAAATTGGGCCCCACACACACCCACCCCTTCAGTGGCAGCAGTTGTGCCCCAGTTGTACACTACACAGCTAGATTTGCATCAAGCACATTCAAAATACGCCATAATTAGCCGTCCCCAGGATGACACCGGAGTAGGTAGCAAAGTCTTTCCTGATCCCAGCTCTGTTCATCTTGGCTTCTTTTAAAAACAATGTAAGCAAGGGTTACTCCAAGCGGAGTCTCCCTTTTTTCAAAAAATTGGGCCCCACACACACCCACCCCTTCAGTGGCAGCAGTTGTGCCCCAGTTGTACACTTCACAGCTAGATTTGCATCAAGCACATTCAAAAATACGCCATAATTAACCGTCCCCAGGATGACACCGGAGTAGGTAGCAAAGTCTTTCCTGATCCCAGCTCTACTCATCTTGGCTTCTTTTAAAAACACAGCAAGCAAGGGTTACTGCAAGCGGAGTCTCCCTTTTTTTCCAAAAATTTTGCCCCACACACACCCACCCCTTCAGTGGCAGCAGTTGTGCCCCAGTTGTACACTTCACAGCTAGATTTGCATCAAGCACATTCAAAAATACGCCATAATTAACCGTCCCCAGGATGACACCGGAGTAGGTAGCAAAGTCTTTCCTGATCCCAGCTCTGTTCATCTTGGCTTCTTTTAAAAACAATGTAAGCAAGGGTTACTCCAAGCGGAGTCTCCTTTTTTTCCAAAAATTGGGCCCCACACACACCCACCCCTTCAGTGGCAGCAGTTGTGCCCCAGTTGTACACTTGACAGCTACATTTGCATCAAGCACATTCAAAAATACGCCATTCTTATCCGTCCCCAGGATGACACCGGGGTAGGTAGCAAAGTCTTTCCTGATCCCAGCTCTGTTCATCTTGGCTTCTTTTAAAAACACAGCAAGCAAGGGTTACTCCAAGCGGAGTCTCCCTTTTTTCCAAAAATTGGGCCACACAGACACCCACCCCATCAGTGGCAGCACTTGGGCCCTAGTTGCAAACAGGATGTTTTGATTTGCATCAAGCACATTCAAAAATACGCCATAATTACCGTCCCCAGCATGACACCGGGGTAGGTAGATAAAGTCTTTGCTGAACCATGACTTGTTCTTCTTGGCTTCTTTTAAAAACAATGTAAGCAAGGGTTACTCCAAGCGGAGTCTCCCTTTTTTTCTAAAAATTGTGCCCCACACACACCCACCCATTCAGTGGCAGCACTTGTGCCCTAGTTGTACACTTCACAGCTAGATTTGCATCAAGCACATTCCAAATCCACAAGCATTTACTCTCCCCAGGATGACACAGGGGTTGTAAATTCCTTCTGGATCCATGACTTGTTCATTTTGATGAACGTCAGTCTGTCCACATTGTCACTGGATAGACGCGTGCGCTTATCTGTCAGCACACACCCAGCAGCACTGAAGACACGTTCAGAGACAACGCTGGCAGCTGGACACGACAAAATCTCCAAGGCGTAAGTTGCGAGCTCTGGCCATTTTTCTAGGTTTGAAGCCCAAAAGGAGCAAGGCTCCAGTTGCACAGTCATGGCATCGATGTTCATTTGGAGATGCTCCTGTATCATCCTCTCCAGCCGTTGACTATGTGTCAGACTTGTTGTCTCTGGTGGCCTTGCAAAAGAGGGTCTAAAAAAATTATGAAAAGATTCCATAAAATTGCTGTTACCAGCACCAGATACGGTCCTACTGGTACGGGTAGACTGTTGAAGATGACGAGACCGTCCCATGTTTGTCAAGTTACAACTGGGAGATTCCCTCCCTGCACCTGCACGGTTGTTTGGTGGAAAAGCCGAGCTAAGATCGAGTAACAGCTTCTGCTGATACTCCTGCATACGTGCGTCCCTTTCTATGGCTGGAATTATGTCACAAAATTTGGACTTGTACCGGGGATCTAATAGTGTGGCAATCCAGTAGTCATCATCACTTCTAATTTTGACAATACGACTGTCATGTTGGAGGTAGTGCAACAAAAAGGCACTCATGTGTCTTGCGCAGCCATGCGGACCAAGTCCACGCTGTGTTTGTGGCATAGAGGTGCTACCCGTTCTTTCTTCCTCTGACATCTCCCCCCAACCTCTTTCAACTGAAATTTGACCAAGGTCTCCCTCATCCGCTGAGTCTTCCATGTCCATGGACAGTTCGTCCTCCATTTCTTCATGTTCTCCTGCACCTTGCTCAACATTTCGCCTGCTACTATGCGCCCTTGTCGATCCCTGTCCCCCATGGTCCCATGCCTGCTGCGTTGGTGATGATGAACGTCTGGACCTTGGTGATGTTGTTGTCCCTTGCGCATATGAATCCTCCTGTAGTTCCTCCCCTTCATGTTGTCCCACCCCCTGACTCCGAATAGTGTTTAGCGTGTGCTCCAGCATGTAAATGACTGGAATCGTCATGCTGATAATGGCATTGTCAGCGCTAAACATATTCGTCGCCATGTCGAAACTGTGCAGAAGGGTGCATAGGTCCTTGATCTGAGACCACTCCATCAGGGTGATCTGACCCACCTCTGCATCTCGTTGGCCCAGGCTATACGTCATGACGTATTGCACCAGGGCTCTGCGGTGCTGCCACAGTCGCTGTAACATGTAGAGAGTTGAATTCCAGCGTGTCGCCACATCGCATTTCAGGCGATGAACCGGCAGGCCGAAAGACTTCTGGAGCGATGCAAGTCGCTCTGCTGCGGCGCTTGAACGGCGGAAGTGAGCAGACAGTTTTCGTGCCCTGTTCAGAAGGCCATCTAGGCCGGGATAGTGTGTTAAAAATTGCTGGACGACAAGGTTCAACACGTGAGCCATACAAGGTACGTGTGTCACCTTGCCCAGGCGAAGGGCCGCACCCAGGTTTGCAGCATTGTCGCACACGGCCTTACCAGGCTGCAGGTTGAGTGGAGACAACCATTTATTAAACTCGGACCGCAGAGCTGACCACAACTCCTCAGCCGTGTGACTCTTATTCCCAAGACATGTCAAGCTAAAGACCGCCTGATGCCGTTGCGCTCTGCTGCCAGCATAGTAATGAGGCGTGCGTGATTCCTTCTGCGCAGTGAGAACGCTGGTGGCCTGACCAGGCAGGCTTGGGGCGGAGGTGGAGGACCCAGATGAGGTGGAGGATGCAGAAGCAGTGGCGGAACTTGGACAGACAGAGGATTGACACACAAGTCGTGGGGACGGCAAGACTTGTGCAGCAGACCCTTCACCATCTATCACCATAGTTACCCAGTGCCCAGTCAGCGACATGTAACGTCCCTGTCCATGCTTACTGGTCCAAGTATCGGTGGTGAAATGCACCCGTTCACACACAGAGTTTCTCAAGGAAGCGGTGATGTTGTGTGCGACATGCTGGTGTAGCGCGGGCACACCTTTCTTAGAGAAGTAGTGGCGACTAGGCATCTGGTACTGGGGCACAGCGACAGACATAAGGTCTCTAAAATCCTGTGTGTCCACTAGGCGTAAAGGCAGCATTTCGGTAGCCAACAGCTTACAGAGGGATAGAGTCAACCTCTTAGCTTTGTCATGGGTCGGAGGAAGTGGCCTTTTATTTGACCACATCTGAGGGACAGAGATCTGGCTGCTGTGTGTAGACGGTGTTGAGTAGGGTGTCCCTGGAAAAATGCAGGTTTGTGAGGAAAGTGCAGGTGGAGACATGATGTTGCCTTCATCCAACGTTGGTGCTATCGATGTCTGAGAGAGCTGTACACACTCACTTGTTTCCCCTTCCAAACCAACTGACGACCTACCAAGCAAACTGCCTGTTGCGGTTACAGTGGTGGAAGTTGTGGGTGGAAAAACAGGTGTGACAGCTGTCCCCACAGTCCTAGAAGATGAAGAGCGCGCGGATGCACTGGAAGGGGCAGGCGGTGGATGGTTCGCTCTGCTAGGCCGCATTGCAGCACAGTGAGCTTCCCACCGGGACCTATGATATTTATTCATGTGACGATTCATGGAAGAAGTTGTCAAACTGCTGAGGTTTTGACCTCTACTAAGAGAATCATGACAAAGTTTACAGATCACATAATTTGGGCGATCTTTTTCTATGTCAAAAAAGGACCAGGCTAGGCAAGGCTTAGAGGCCATGCGACCTGTTGATCCACCCCGAATAATGCTCATAGGCAGAGTGGTGGCTGAGGATGCAGTTGTAGACGTGCTACCAGTGCTCCGACTCTGTCCAGGAAGGCGCAAGGTAACTTCGTCGTCGGTTGCATCCTCCTCCACCGCCTCTGTTGACCTCCTCGAGTGCCTGACTGGGGGTTGACAGTAGGTGGGATCTAGAACTTCATCATCAATTGTTGTGTTTGCACTCCCCTCCCCCTCAGACCGAGCCTCTTCTTGCCCTGACCGAATATTTAAGTTGTCATCCCAATCGGGTATCTGCGTCTCATCTTCATCAGTATGTTCCTCATTCTCTATAACCACAGGTGTTACAGTTTGTGACAAAGGGTCAACATTATGCTCAGAAACTTGGTCCTCACGGCCTGAATCAGAGTCACAAAGGTTCTGGGCATCACTGCAGACCATTTCCTGTTCTGTACTCACTGTAGCTTGGGAGCAGACCTCTGATTCCCAGGCTATAGTGTGACTGAACAGCTCTGCAGACTCAGCCATCTCAGTTCCACCATACTGTGCAGGGCTGATGGAGACTTCAGAGCTGGGAGAAATCAAGTGTGATTGGGATGACAACTCAGAGGACTGGTGTTTTTTGGATGCGGTACTTGAAGTGGCTGAGAGGGCACTTGTTGGACCACTTGAGATCCATTCAAGCATTTTCCTTTTTTGCCCATCATCTACCTTTCTTCCTGTTGTTCGTGTCCGTAAAAAAGGGAGCACATCGGATTGTCCACGGTAAGTAGTAGACATCTTACTTTTGCAGGTAGATGGTCTATCTTCAGCAGATGATAATGGAGCTTTGCCACCTTCCCCACAGACAAAACCTTTTTTGCCTTTTCCACCACGCCTCTTCCCCTTTCCACCAGCATCTGTCATTTTGCCACTCATGTTGATTGCGACAAGATTGTGGACTGAAAATGTGGTAGTAAAAATTGAGAGGTGGTGAAGATTGCAGTGGTGGTCTAGCTTTATTAACAGCAGAATAATAAAGAATAAATATCCCTGACAATGCAACTACGGCCCTTAAACTGGCAGCAAAAAATGCTAGTATAATGGCTTAGTTATAATGAGTTGGAGTGTGCAACGCAGGCAGATGCGCTCTGCAAATGTCTTTGCATTAGTGGGACTATAGCAAAGTCCAATAGCCACGTATAGGATGCCACTAGGTACACTGAGTGTTTGCTAGTATAATGGCTTAGTTATAATGAGTTGGAGTGTGCAACGCAGGCAGATGCGCTCTGCAAATGTCTTTGCACTAGTGGGACTATAGCAAAGTCCAATAGCCACGTATAGGATGCCACTAGGTACACTGAGTGTTTGCTAGTATAATGGCTTAGTTATAATGAGTTGGAGTGTGCAATGCAGGCAGATGCGCTCTGCAAATGTCTTTGCACTAGTGGGACTATAGCAAAGTCCAATAGCCACGTATAGGATGCCACTAGGTACACTGAGTGTTTGCTAGTATAATGGCTTAGTTATAATGAGTTGGAGTCTGCAATGCAGGCAGATACGCTCTGCAAATGTCTTTGCACTAGTGGGACTATAGCAAAGTCCAATAGCCACGTATAGGATGCCACTAGGTACACTGAGTGTTTGCTAGTATAATGGCTTAGTTATAATGAGTTGGAGTGTGCAACGCAGGCAGATGCGCTCTGCAAATGTCTTTGCACTAGTGGGACTATAGCAAAGTCCAATAGCCACAGATAGGATGCCACTAGGTACACAGAGTGTTTGCTAGTATAATGGCTTAGTTATAATGAGTTGGAGTGTGCAATGCAGGCAGATGCGCTCTGCAAATGTCTTTGCACTAGTGGGACTATAGCAAAGTCCAATAGCCACGTATAGGATGCCACTAGGTACACTGAGTGTTTGCTAGTATAATGGCTTAGTTATAATGAGTTGGAGTGTGCAACGCAGGCAGATGCGCTCTGCAAATGTCTTTGCACTAGTGGGACTATAGCAAAGTCCAATAGCCACGTATAGGATGCCACTAGGTACACTGAGTGTTTGCTTGTATAATGGCTTAGTTATAATGAGTTGGAGTGTGCAATGCAGGCAGATGCGCTCTGCAAATGTCTTTGTACTAGTGGGACTATAGCAAAGTCCAATAGCCACAGATAGGATGCCACTAGGTACACAGAGTGTTTGCTAGTATAATGGCTTAGTTATAATGAGTTGGAGTGTGCAACGCAGGCAGATGCGCTCTGCAAATGTCTTTGCACTAGTGGGACTATAGCAAAGTCCAATAGCCACGTATATGATGCCACTAGGTACACTGAGTGTTTGCTAGTATAATGGCTTAGTTATAATGAGTTGGAGTCTGCAATGCAGGCAGATGCGCTCTGCAAATGTCTTTGCACTAGTGGGACTATAGCAAAGTCCAATAGCCACGTATAGGATGCCACTAGGTACACTGAGTGTTTGCTAGTATAATGGCTTAGTTATAATGAGTTGGAGTGTGCAACGCAGGCAGATGCGCTCTGCAAATGTCTTTGCACTAGTGGGACTATAGCAAAGTCCAATAGCCACAGATAGGATGCCACTAGGTACACAGAGTGTTTGCTAGTATAATGGCTTAGTTATAATGAGTTGGAGTGTGCAATGCAGGCAGATGCGCTCTGCAAATGTCTTTGCACTAGTGGGACTATAGCAAAGTCCAATAGCCACGTATAGGATGCCACTAGGTACACTGAGTGTTTGCTAGTATAATGGCTTAGTTATAATGAGTTGGAGTATGCAGAGGACACGAGGGTACAGTGCCAGGATTTTGGGGCTCTGGGTAGAGGAATGGAAGCCTGCCTTTCTATCCCTCCTAATAGGGAAATGCAGGGAGGAAATCCCTGACCTTGGCTACACAGACGCTGGCGCTGTTTTCAGGACCTGTCACCTTAACTCTGACCCTGCCGGTTTGAGCCCTTAAAAGGACTGCTATAAAGTGCTCTCCCTAAGCTGTCTAACGCTGTGTATGCAGCGCATACAGCTGTATCGGCGATAGGACTCAGGAGGACGGAGCTGCGACAGTGATGTCTGACACCAAAGACGCAGAAGGCAGATAATGGCGTCCTGGAAGAAAATGTCCGGTTTTATAATGCAGGGACATGTGACATGGACATCCTATCACACATGCTGTTGCTTCTCTGGCTCAAAGTCCACTTAGCTGTGTGTGTGTCTGGGATTGGCTGACATGCTGGCCCGCCCCACAAGACGCGCGCGCTTAGGGAAGGAAGACAAGAAAAAAAAAAAAAAAATGGTGATCGCCATTATAGAAACAGCAGTGATCTGAAGGCGCTGTTCACGCACACTATACACTGAAATGTCATAATAGTGTGATTCACAGAGTGACTTACACTATTACAGCAGAAACCAAGCTATGATTTAGCTGGTTTTTTGCTGCTAGAACCGTTCTCGAACGTTTCTAGAACTATCGAGCTTTTGCAAAAAGCTTGAGTTCTAGTTCGATCTAGAACAGGCCCCAAAATCACTTGAGCCTAGAACTGGAGAACCACGAACCACGAACCGCGCTCAACTCTACTAATAACTTCTAAAGAAAATATATATATATTCATAAAAGAAACGTTAAAGTAATAGTTCTCTGGCAATTGGTACCTGACAAAATAATAATTATTATTAATCATGCTTTCGCGATTAACCTTACACAATAAGATATATGTTACCTGATTGAGGACAAGAACAAATGTATAAATAAAAAGTTAATACTTCATTAATCTGCTTTACTGATAAATTCTGAGGGAAATAAAAGAATAAAATTATTATCATATTTATGATAAAAAAAGAAACACTTAGAATCAGTTACTTTCTCTTATTATTATTACATTTTAAATATTATTATTCATATACAGAGATCAAATTAATAATTTATAACATTAAACTATCATTTTACTAAATGAAAATATGACCTTGATTTACTATCACTACTTTTAATATATATATATAGAGAGAGAGATTCACTGTATATGAATAATCATATTTATCAAATAATAAAATTAATTTACCCAGAAATCCACTTTATTTAGCTGAAGACCAAACCTAAATTTTTCTTCAAAAATTCGGTCTATTAGATTCATTTTCAACTTGTAGGAATCTCTGCAATTATCTTGTAATTCAAGTTTGTTCCTTAAATGAGAAAGAATGTCTCCCAGCTGTTGCTGACTATCAAATTCTAACCCGGGGAGAGGATCTGCACAAGACACCTGTTTCTGTCTTTCAAAGCTTTTACTCATCATTTGTCTGGGACCATCAATATCTGATCCTGTGACCAATCTCTTCACTGGAGACAACGGAAACAAAGGTTTTTCCTGTGGAAAAAGATTTTTAGATGATAATAATGGGGATGGATTGTATGGTTTATAACACGTATGCATTTTCCTGCGAATTTCATATATCCTGTCACAGAAATATCTGGATCTGGGAGACACTGTTGGCTTTTCATAGAATCTCTCCCTTTTTCGTGTTGGTTTTTCAGAATTAATTAATTTCTGTTTTGATTGACTTTGGTGATTTCTAACAAAATCGATAAATGTCGTACATTCGAATAGGGACTTTTTATTTAATGCCACCGCACAAGCTGCATTATCAAGGAAATTAAATTTCTTGATGAATAAATGTATCATTCCATCCAATCTGACATTTGGAATGACCGCCCTATACAAACGTTCAAAAACGGACATAAATGATAACATACTCTCATTCTGTTCAATTTGTAATTCCTTCAACATCTCATAATTTGGATCAGATTCATTCCTTGCACAGAAGATGAGATTTTTCAGCCTTATGATATCGTTATCATTTGAACAATCAAATGTCTCATTGTCAGAAGACTTTTTTAATGCCAATTGTCTAAAGAAATGCTGAGGTATCCACATATGGAATAACTGATTTGTCTCACTATTGGTTAAATTTAACTTCTCAATGGAACTTTCAAATATCTCTGAATTTCTGCAAACATGTATTTTAGGATTATATGCGGGAATTAATTTGCATATGTCCAATAGATTCTTTCTAAGTTTAATTCCTAACTTAGTCTGTTCTATTTTTTTATACTGATCGTCGCCATTTTCTCTCTGCATGTGTCCCACTCTGGCTCCTCCCCCTTCTGGCTTCTCTACGTCATTTCCTGCTTCTTTCTCAGTATGCTGAAAGTCACCTTGATTACGTAGCACATGTCTGACGCCATTGTCAAGATTCTGATTGGAATTACAGCCTAAATCTGACTTTTCATTTGCAACATTACAGTCAGAATTCACAATATCACTGACTGACATTCCAGGTTCTAAGCAGTCTTTGGATTTCTCTATCACTGACTTTCCTGACAATTCAGGTTGTCTATTTCCACCATTTTTACATTTTTCTACAATTAACTTGTGAAATTCATAGACTAAATGACAGACATTTCTGATTTTCTGTTTCTCTCTATTAAAAGACCTTGCACATTCTATACGTGAATTCTCAAGCTCACACTCGCCATAAAGGCCTACCCATAACTCTTCCACATTAGAAATATCTGAATAAGTGAACTGAATTTTACTTTGCTTAACATATGAAGAGATAAAATCCATTTTCTTACCTGAAATGATCAGATGATCTCATGGATGATCCTCTAAGACTTGATTCACCTTGCTCAGCACGTCCAATACTTCTTATGGACTGACTTTATCTTTCTTGCTCAAAAATACGTCAAAAGTTAACTTCTGTGGCTTTTTAAAGTCTTTAAAGTTCATTTAAAAAAACTTTCATGCAACTTGACTTATATGTATTTCCTAGGTTCTGCGTGAATTTTATAAATTGTCGATTCCCTATCACTTTGCAGGAGGCATATGTCTCTCTGTCCCCCCTTATGCAAAGTGAAGGAAGAAGCACAAAAATGAAAAAAAAACACGAATGACTGAGCTTGCCAAATGTTAAAAATATACTCTTAAATATATTTTTCTTCAAATACGTAAAGGCGCATGAAACAAAGAACTTCAAAAATGTAAAAAATTAATGTATTTTATCTATTTAAAAATGGTTGCCAGGGTTCAGTTACAGAAAGGAAAAAAATAATATACTTCATTACCTTACGGAAAAAGAGTTCATTTAGTCTATACTGATCAATAGAAAATCTTCATCCATCTCTCCTTGGATTCTGAATGGCAAGGCAGCATGTGTTCATCTTGCAGCCTGGGAGCCTTCTGGGACAGCTGACAACGTGCAGGAGCCGCCATAGCCCCCTCCATCGTGTGTTATATGACAACTGTCCAGTCCATATAGGGAAATTACTGCTGGATGCATGTCACATGGTGTAATCTCTAGAAGCTTCCAAAAGAATATATATACATCCTTCCATATCAGCACTTATGTAAATTCAACATGGATATTTTAATATTTATTCCTTATAAGAACTTTATTAATAAACTATGCCCTCCAACATAACCAGAACTGTGAACATATATGTCCTACTATAAAATATTTGATAACTAGATGTATTAATTTTAATGTTTTTAACAAGGGTACAGCACAAAAAATGAAACCTTGATTCCCCACCATGTATTGGTAGGAAATCATGGTGATAATAAGTAAGACACCATAGGGGAGAAAAAATACTGATCTTGTAAGGGTAATACAAAAGGATAGGACATATAAAAATATGTAGTAAAAATACTCTCTTACCTAAAGTACTTATGTGCAATATCAATACAGCAGTGTATTACAAAAGTGCCAGCAGCTAAAAGCGCAGTCCCAGATGAGGTAAGGTCCCTAAAAGATGCCCAGGATCTCCATCCAACGCGCGTTTCGCAAGGGGTATATAGCTTTCTCAAGGTGAGGAGCCTAAGTAGTGGACCCAGAGCCTGCATTCTCCTTAAATAACCCTCCTAAATCAGTACAACAGGTGTGTAGCCAGAGAAAATCGAAACCGGAAGTGACCTATGCAGTGTTAGAGATGAGCGTTGCTAACAACATAAATGTAATGATTAGGGGCATACTTCCGTATTGACCGCTAAACCGGAAGTGAATACACAGTATTCAGTATTCGGCCGCGGGGACCTAAAGTGACCCGCACAAATCACATGGTATCCACCGCTAGTAGCGCTAGCATGGTAACCAAGGACGCACTTCTCAGAAGAGAAGGTGAACCGGAAGTTGTCATAAGTCCCAGAAGTACCGCCTCCCAATCTCAGTGGTGCGGTTCTATGAGTGCAATATGCCTCCACCAATGACCGCCCAGGTTAGATGTAAAAAGCATTCAACATCTCGCCAGACAAGGAGGCCCCACGTGATTCAGGGGATGCGTTAACCCCGTAGCCACGCCCCACCATTCTTAATCAGGTTTGACGAGAAATGAAAAAAGTAATAGATACGCCCCATCTCATGTTGGACCTTACCAGGTCACGGCCACCTGATCCGAGGGATGCGTAACCCCGGAAATAGAGTGAGCGTGCACATGGACCGGCACAATCGACATAGGAGGAGGGGACAAAAGGATGTAACAACAGGACAGGCATCGGGAGGGATGGATGGCCGGAGAACCTCAGGGATATCAGCCCAATGGAAAGGTGGGGGGAATAAAAGGGCATAAGTAGCATCGCTCAAAAATGTGGAAAATAGGAATTAGATCAGTGTGGAAGAAGTGCTTTGAATGCAAAAGAGTGAGACTAATGCTCACCATCCTGGCAATCAGTGCCAAGTTCAAAAGTCCAAAAAACAGACATGAAATACAAGTATAAATATAATTAAGGAGCCACTAAGAAAGCAGGCATACACTTCTTCAAATCTTCAAGGGGTATTGCACGTATATCAAAGGTCCAATCCACACGATAAGCCACAGGAACCAGATGATCATGATGATGATGATCATCTTTTAGGGACCTTACCTCATCTGGGACTGCGCTTTTAGCTGCTGGCACTTTTGTAATACACTGCTGTATTGATATTGCACATAAGCACTTTAGGTAAGAGAGTATTTTTACTACATATTTTTATATGTCCTATCCTCTTGTATTACCCTTACAAGATCAGTATTTTTTCTCCCCTATGGTGTCTTACTTATTATCACCATGATTTCCTACCAATACATGGTGGGGAATCAAGATATGATTTTTGTGCTGTACCCTCAACCACAGTCCCTGCCATAACCACCCGCATTGTTCACACTTTGTCCTGAATTTTCACCTGTTAGCCTTCATGTATATAGACTTATTATAGTCAGTACTTATATTATGTCGATTGTGCCGGTCCATATGCACGCTCACTATATTTCCGGGGTTACGCATCCCTCGGATCAGGTGGCCGTGATCTGGTAAGGTCCAACATGAGATGGGGCGTATCTATTACTTTTTTCATTTCTCGTCAAACCTGATTAAGAATGGTGGGGCATGGCTACGGGGTTAACGCATCCCCTGAATCACGTGGGGCCTCCTTGTCTGGCGAGATGTTGAATGCTTTTTACATCTAACCTGGGCGGTCATTGGTGGAGGCATATTGCACTCATAGAACCGCACCACTGAGATTGGGAGGCGGTACTTCTGGGACTTATGACAACTTCCGGTTCGCCTTCTCTTCTGAGAAGTGCGTCCTTGGTTACCATGCTAGCGCTACTAGCGGTGGATACCATGTGATTTGTGCGGGTCACTTTAGGTCCCCGCGGCCGAATACTGAATACTGTGTATTCACTTCCGGTTTAGCGGTCAATACGGAAGTATGCCCCTAATCATTACATTTATGTTGTTAGCAACGCTCATCTCTAACACTGCATAGGTCACTTCCGGTTTCGATTTTCTCTGGCTACACACCTGTTGTACTGATTTAGGAGGGTTATTTAAGGAGAATGCAGGCTCTGGGTCCACTACTTAGGCTCCTCACCTTGAGAAAGCTACATACCCCTTGCGAAACGCGCGTTGGATGGAGATCCTGGGCATCTTTTAGGGACCTTACCTCATCTGGGACTGCGCTTTTAGCTGCTGGCACTTTTGTAATACACTGCTGTATTGATATTGCACATAAGTACTTTAGGTAAGAGAGTATTTTTACTACATATTTTTATATGTCCTATCCTTTTGTATTACCCTTACAAGATCAGTATTTTTTCTCCCCTATGGTGTCTTACTTATTATCACCATGATTTCCTACCAATACATGGTGGGGAATCAAGGTATGAATTTTGTGCTGTACCCTCAACCACAGTCCCTGCCATAACCACCCGCATTGTTCACACTTTGTCCTGAATTTTCACCTGTTAGCCTTCATGTATATAGACTTATTATAGTCAGTACTTTTTGACATACATTTGTGGGCTATTATTAATATTATCAGGACCTGTGTGAAACTGTCCCTAAGATTCTGGTAGTGTACTATTTTAGTTTTCACCTTGTTGTGTGTGTTCTAATAAAGTAATTTATATTTGCACTTTACTCTTGTTCTCCTGTGTTTCTCCATTACCATGAGTAGTGCCGGCACCTCCCTTACCTCACTTCGGTAGGCTTGGTGTCCATTTTATATGGCTCATATTATGAGATATGTTTTGTTAATTTGTTAGATATATTGTAGCGTGTAATGGGCCCTTTACACTCCTCCCCACTTTAAAAATGGTCATCCTCAATAATTTAGCAACTTAGAAGACACCAATACACACCACATACAACACTAAAACAATAGTCTATGCTTGTGTCTTCTGGACAATGGATAATGTCCTACCCTCCTCTAGATCAGCATGACCCCAATTTCACTAGGTTGGGACTCCTAATCAGAGAGTCCACGTTCTTTACAAACAAGTGCCATCAGGCCAACACAACAGCAGCCCCATCAGAACATGGTAACAGTCCATCTACTTTCAACCTGCTTGGGACATTGGATAATCCATCCACCCTCCATCCAACACTTGTCTTTAGGCAAGAAAAAATTCCATGGAGGCAACATTCATGGTTGGATGGGGGAAAGGGGCTTCAGGACAAAGTCCATTATGGGGCACAGTCTCTGAGGGTATTGGGACTAAATCCTTGGCGTTTGGGACAAAGTCCATTAGAGGCTTTAGGGCAAAGTCCATAGCAAGTGGGGCAAAAGGTGTAGCATTAGGGATGAGCGAATGTATTCGCCACTATTCTGTATTCGACGGCTAATATGGTATTTTCTCCTATACTTTAATTTTCATTTCTGACTTCCTGGCGCCTTTTTCCAGCCAATGAACGCATATGATGTTGCTTGCCCTCACTGTATCGCCATAGCCATATTTCCAAGTACTCCAGAAAGGAAATAGACCACACTCGTCTACTGTTCCGAAAATCCTCTTTTATTTAAATAAGTGCAGGGTAAAAGGCAGGAGAGGAACTAGGTGCAGGCTCCTCACAAGGGATTTTCAGCACAGGGGACTAGTGCGGTCTATTTCCTTTCTGGAGTACTTGGATTTCATCCTTCTATTGGGACGAGCACCCCGCTGCCGGTGGATATCATGCAATGGAGCTGGACTCCCAGCAAATGTGCAGTACCGCAAGGTAATACCCAGTGGTGCAGGACTTTTTCTTTATTTTGATTCCACAGCCATATTTGTTGTGGTCTTACTGTGATTGGCTTAGCCGCACAGTGTCATAGGGGCTATATAAGGCTGCCGCCATTTTGTGCATGCATTCATTCCTGAGCTGGCGGTGTAGATAGACTGTACTGTGTGCAGGAGAGCGATTCTACAGCCAACTAATAACAGTCCTTCTAAGGGCTGAAGATATTTTGCATTAGCTGCTAGCGGCTGTGTAAATCGTAAACCAGGTATAGGGCCAGTGCAGTGCATTGTTTGATATAGCATTCCTGCTGCAAAATCCAAAATAGTCTTTTTAAGGGCTGAAGATAGTCTGCATTAGGTGCTAGCAGGTGAAGAAATCGCAGAAATAGCTATAGGGTCAGTGGTAGAGCATTGCTTTTTTTCGGTGAGATCTGTTCCTGTTTTAAACCGCCAAAAAAAAATAAATCCTCTTATTAGTGCTGCGTATGGTCTGTTACTGCAGTGTGTGATATAGGGAGAGCTTTTTAAAAGGCAGAAAGAGATTTAAAGCTGTCTTGACATCTACTACTAATAATCAACTATTCCAGCACCGCTACATCCCTTGTGTGTGTTCTACTAGGAATAGGTATTACCACTTCCTACAAAAGGTCCCAAAATTGACAAAACAATGGGTTCAGGTATAGCGTAGTACCTGTCAGCCACCATCTCAATTCATACCAGCACAGTTGTGTCCTTGTGTTGGCTTCATAGCGTACATAAACTCCATAGTACCCTGCTGCTAAAAAAAAATAATGTAAGTTAAAAAAAAAAAAAATTGCTGTCACAGCCTGTAGTTCTGCCTGAAGCCAAATACCATAATATATAGCATCCTGGTGGTGGCTTCATATTTTACAGAGCTTAGATAGTGGCCTGCTGCAACTAACACACTGTGTCAGTGTTCCAACTAGGTCATGTTCCAACTAGGACAATGACCCCAAACTTCAAGAGGCACCCAGAAATTGATGGAAACAAAGATATATAAATTTGTGTATAAATGTGGCTCCAATTGCATGCAAATCTTTGGAAATTCAGAAGCATCGATATGTCTATATGCCTTTATAGCATTATTATTTGATTACACATAGCATATGTCAATTATTTCTAGTGTATGCTGTAATAAACATGTTTAATTGCACATGGTCTCTTGTTAGTACTTTGACAAATCAGGAGCACTAGCATCGTGGAATTAAACTGGACGCAGGCTAATTATCACCTTAACATTATGAGTCCAAGTCTTGCATCTTGAGTAATAATGGGACCCAAAGGTGTCAATTTACCACAAACATTTTATGCTGTGAAAAAAAGTGTGAAAGTTTACTCTGTGGATTCCGTGGATTACTATTGAGAGTTACTCTAAATTCTACCTGTTGTTTACATATTAAACTGAAGTGATAATAGCCACTTTGGTGAAAAGTGACCTCTCTGTAAAACAGCTCATTAGTCTAATGAATATTCTCCACAGATGGGAGCCTACCCTGTATCTATCTCATCTTCATCATGCACAAGTTAAATCGAAAAAAAAGTGGTGAATTGCTCACAAAGTTGTAGGCAAAATAAACTTTTCTCATTTTATCCTTTTCAGAAACTTTTAAGCTGTCAATTATATTTTTTCAGTAAATGTTAAAGCTATACATGAACATTTCAATCAAACATACATTACATATACTGTATATATAGTAAAATAAATCTTGCATATATCTCTTCTATAATAAAAAAAAATAGTTATAATCTTACAGTGGCATGCAAATGTTTGTGTACCACTTATCAAAATTACTGTTATTGTGAACAGTTAAGCAAGTTGAAGATGAAATTATATTTAAAAGGAATAAAGTTTAAGATGGCACATTTCTTTTGTATTTTAGGCAAAAAAAAATATTTTCCAATTTACATTTTAAAAATTGCAAATAGGAAAATAGGTCTATGCAAACGTTATGACACTGTTGATGATTTGTGTGCTGAGATAACTTTGACCAAGGTTAAAGACCTTAAATAGTCTATAAAGGTTATGGCTTGTTCACTGTCATTGGTAAGAGAGGCCAGGTATGCAAATTTCACAGCTTTAAAAAAATCCAGCCTCCTCTAACCTTGTACCAAAAAACAGCAGCCATGGGTTCTTGTAAGCAGCTGCCTAGCACTCTGAAAATGAAAATAGTGGAGGCCCAAAAAGCAAAAGAAGACTAAAGAAGATAGCAAAGTATTTTCAAGTGGCTCTTTCCTCAGTTTGAAATGTAATTAAAGGTCCAGTCACACTAAACAACTTACCAGCAATCCCAACAACGATAGGGATCGCTGGTAAGTTGTTAGGAGGTTGCTGGTGAGATGTCACACTGCGACGCTCCAGCGATCCCACCAGCAACCTGACCTGGCAGGGATCGCTGGAGCATGAGCTCACCAGCAACCAGTGACCAACCCCCAGCGCCGCATGGAAGATGCTGCGCTTGGTAACTAAGGTAAATATCGGGTAACCAACCCGATATTTACCTTGGTTACCAGCGCACGCAGCTACACGTGCAGAAAGCAGGGAGCAGCGCACACTGCTTAGCGCTGGCTCCCTGCTCTCCTAGTTACAGCACACATCGGGTTAATTACCCGATGTGTGCTGCAGCTATATGTGCACAGAGCAGGGAGCAGCGCACACCGCTTAGCGCTGGCTCCCTGCTCTCCTAGTTACAGCACACATCGGGTTAATTACCCGATGTGTGCTGTAGCTACAAGTGCAGAGAGCAGGGAGCCATGCACACTGCTTAGTGCTGGCTCCTTGCTCTCCTAGCTACAGTACACATCGGGTTAATTACCCGATGTGTGCTGCAGCTACATGTGCAAGGAGCAGGAGCCGGCACTGACAGCTGAGAGCGGCGGAGGCTGGTAACGAAGGTAAATATCGGGTAACCAAGGACAGGGCTTCTTGGTTACCCGATGTTTACTGTGGTTACCAGCCTCCGCAGAAGCCGGCTCCTGCTGCCTGCACATTTAGTTGTTGCTGTCTCGCTGTCACACACAGCGATCTGTGCTTCACAGCAGGACAGCAACAACTAAAAAATGGCCCAGGACATTCAGCAACAACCAACGACCTCACAGCAGGGGCCAAGTTGTTGCTGGATGTCACACACAGCAACATCGCTAGCAACATCGCTGCTACGTCACAAAAGTTGTTCGTTAGCAGCGATGTTGCTAGCGATGTAGCTTAGTGTGACGGGGCCTTAAGAAATAGCAGTTAATAGGAATAATGGAGGCCAAGATAACGTCTGGAAGACCAAGGAAAATTTCTGTGAGACCAGCTCATATGATTGCTACAAGGGCAAATCAGAACCCTCGCTTGACTGCAAAAGACCTTCAAGAATATTTAGGAGATTCTAGAGTTGTAATACATGGTTCTACTGTTTAGAGACACCTGCACAAATATGGCCTTCATGGAAGAGTCATCAAAAGAAAACCTCTCCTGTATCCTCACCATAAAATTGAGTGTCAGAAGTATGCAAAAAAAAAAACTAAACAAGCCTGATGCATTTTGGAAACAAGGCATGTGGACTGATGAGGTTAAAATAGATCTCTTTGGCCACAATGCTCAAAGGTATGTGTTGAGAAGAAAGTACTCAGAATTTCAGGAAAAGGACATATCGCCAACCATTAAGCATGAGCGTGGATCAATCATGCTTTGGGGTAGTGTTGTAGCCAATGGCATGGGGAATATTTCATGGGTAGAGGAAAAAATTAATTCAATGAAATTTCAACAAATTCTTGATGCAAACATAACACCATCTGTAAATAAGCTAAAGCTGAAAGAGGAAGGCTTCTACAAATTGATAATGATCCTAAGTACACCTGAAATTCCACAAAGAACCACCTCAAAAGATGCAAGTTGAAGATTTTACAATTGACCTCTCAGTCCCCTGATCTGAGCATCACTGAAAATCTGTGGCTAGACCTCAAAAGAGCAGTGCATGTAAGACGACCTCAGAATCTCACAGAACTGGATGAAGAATGGACCAAGAATGGATGAAAATCCCTTAACCCCTTAACGACCGCGGGCAGTAATATTACGTCCTAGCGGTCATAATTTTACTGCCCGCTGTCTGCCACCGGCAGCATGCCGCGATCGGCGCACATCTCAGCTGATTTTGACAGCTGAGATGTGTGCCTGCTAGGCACGAGCAGAATCGTTATCTGCTCATTCCGTTTAACCCCTTAAATGGCACTGTCAACATGTGACAGCGCCATTATAATGGCATCGGCGGTAAACTTTTACTTACCTGCTGATACTGGAAGTCACGCGACATGATCAAGTGACTTCCGGTGGTTGTCATGGTAGCACAGGATCATGTGATGACTCCTGTACTACACATGAATTACTTTCAGTTTCACTCGGCCCGGAGCCTAGTGAAGCAGAAAGTGAGCATATTTGCTGTTTACAGCTGTGTAGCTGTGATCAGCAGATAGGGCAGAGCGATCGGATTGTTGATCGCTATAGCCCCCTAGAGGGACTAGTAAAATAAAAAAAAAGTTAAAAAAAGCTTTAAAAAATAAAAAAAAAGTTTTTTCGCCCCCATTGATAATTAAAGGGTTAAAAAAATAAAAAATATACACACATTTGGTATTGCCATGTTCAGAAATGCCTGATCTATCAAAATATAAAATCAATTAATCTGATCAGTAAATGGCGTAGCGGCAAAAAAATTCAAAATGCCAAAATGACGTTTTTTTGTCGCCACAACATTTTGCACTATCTTGGGACTGAGCGCCGGTGATGTTATTGTGCAGGCGCGAGATTATGGGCGGGTACTTGGATGATGCTGGTGATGACATTCACAGCGCCGCCCATAATCTCGCGCCTTCGCAATAGCATCACCGGCGCTCTCGATTTAAAAACAGCGCTTAGTCCCGCGATAGTGCCTCTGCGCATGCGCGAGTTTCCGTAGCACTGCGGAAGATGTGGGTGGCGGCCTCATCTATTTAAATGAACACTGGGGGACGGCGAACAGCGGCAGGAGAGGGGATAACGGACGAAATACAGCCTGCCCACGGGGCCAGTAAATCTCATTACCATAGCAAAAGGTAATATTTTATAAGGTTGTTATTCTGAAAGGGGGGCCAGTAGCAAGATGAATCTTTCTAGAAAGCAGCCCAGGAGCTGCAGAAGAGGATTTAGTTTAACAGCGAAAATTCTGGTGACAGGTTCCCTTTAAAGGGGGTGAACAAAAATATCCTGTGAATGTTTTGGATCATTGTTCGTCTCTGTTGTGAAGTGCAGTCCAATTAACCTTGGTGCATATGGTTGAACCTGAGCAGGAAATATAGGCCTCTACACTTCAGCATTCATATTATTGAAGTAGTTCATTCTTAAATTTAACATTTTATTTACACCACTAGAATTACAGTGTATCATGGAGAAAGTGGAGGGAGATGAGTTGTGGGAATAAAATATGTTTTATTAATTATATATAAAATACTATATGGAGACAATGGAGTTTGCATTATACTACTTGGAGGACCATGGTGCACATTATAATAGATAGAGGACTATGGGGTGCATTATAATATATGGAGGACTATGAAGGTGCATTATAATATATGGAAGACTAGGGGGTGCATTATAATATACTGCTCAAAAAAATAGGGGGAATACTAAAATACCATTCTGTTGTTTAAGTGTTCCCTTTTTTTTTAGCAGTATATGTGAAGGGCTATGGAGTTGCATTATAACATATGGAATGCCATGGGGATGCATCATAATATATGGAAGACTATAGGGGGTGTGTTATACTAATTGGAGGACTATGGAGTGCAATTTGATATATGGAGAATAATATGGAGATTTATGGAGTGCATTATAATAAAAAGAGGACAATATGGAAGACTATGGGGTGTGAATTATAATATATACAAGTAAAGACAAAATGGGGAGGGCACCAAAGATATAATTTAGGGATCAATTAACAAGCACATCCAAAACAACCTATGAAATAGAAGAAAAGATAGCGGATGTGCAAAAAAAGTGGGATCACCAAAGAGTATTTTTAGTAAATTACAAAATCATTATATTGTAGAGAAAAAGCAAAGTTCAAAAAATATCACACCATAAAAACAATTAAAAAAGCATGAGCTTCCAACAATACATCAGATGTCAAGGAAATATGTCACCTGAACCCCATACTCTCTAGAGAATGAACAACTGAACCCTGAACTCAGTTGGACCACATAAACATGATAAATAATGCCACAACAAAAAGTAATGAACTGCAGATCCATATGATGAAAAATCGGCTTTTTCTTCTTCTATTTTATAATATATAGAAGACTATGGGGTGTATATTATACTATATGGAGCATGGGCGTACCCAGGATCAAAACTAGGGGGGGGGGGCAAGCCATGGTTGGTCAAGTACACATTACTTGAGGACACTGAGGAAGGCCATATACATTATTGGGAGACACTGGGGGCCTGTGGGATATAAACATTACTGAGGGACAATGGGGGGCATACACATTGCTGGGAAATGTTGGGAGGCATGCACATTATCTACTGTACCCTCACCCATCCCCTTCACCCCTTCACCCCACTATACCAGTGCATGGCCAGCTCTGCTCTCATCTACTGTACCCTGCCTCACCCATCCCTCTCACCCCACTATACTGCTGCACAGCCCATCAGCCTCACTTCACTATACATATAGAATTATATACTGAAATTTTCAGGGAAAAAAAGAGGGGCAGGAGGCCCACAGCAGAGGGGCAGGAGTCCTGCAGGAGAGGGGCAGGAGGACCAAAGCAGGGAGGCATGAGACCACGGACCGGAGGTTTCCCACCCCTGATCTAGCTGAAGCAAGGCAGGGGTCAGCAGCTCTGCAGTCGGGGGGCCTGTGGTCAGCGGGCTTGCGGCCGGCGGGTCTGTGGTCGGCGGGCTTGCGGTCGGCGGGGCCTGTGGTTGGTGGGTCTGCGGGCTTGCGGTCGGCGGGTCTGCGGTTGGCGGGGCCTGTGGTCGGCGGGTCTGCGATCCGGCAGTCGGCGGGTCTGCGGGCAGCCCCAGGCAGAGCTTAGCGGGCCTCCCTCGGGCTGGGATCAGCACCTCACCACCCCGACAGTCATCTTCAGCTTACAGTGCTTACATGTCCCCGCCGGATGCCAGGTCCTCGCCACCTCTGCGTTGTACGCAGCACTGTGATGAGGCGCAGAGTGATGACCTCATCACAGTGCTGTGTAGTGACGTGCCGCCTCCCTGCTCCACTCGCTTCCGGCCACATAGCTAATTTGCATGCGATGTCCTAGAAGGGCTTCGTCTGAAATTTAGCCATGTGTGCAGTGGAAGAAACGACACGGCCGGGCCCCTCTGCTGCACCTGTGACTGGGGCCTGGTGAAGAGAAAGGGCCCGTCCTGCCTGGGGCTTAACAAACCCAAGTAATTACCCCGGGCCTGACCGGGCCCCCTCTCTTCACCAGCCCGGTACAGTAGTAATGCGCTGATGGCAGCCCTGCCCTGCCTCTAGGGGGGGGCAGCTGCCCCCCCCTGCCCCAGCGTGGGTACGCCCATGCGTCTGACCTTAAATTTTTGGAAACGTGGAGACTCCAAGATGGTTCTCCAAGTTGTCGAGCAAGAGGCCTAATCCTGTCAGTAATCCACATCTTGATTTTTTAAATGGAAATTCCAGACCATATCCTGTATCTTCCATGGACCATACCTCACTGCTATATAAAAACAGTATGGAGAAATGAAGGGGGAGGGGGCAATTGCTGCCATTGTCCAGTTGTCTGCCCAAAATGTTTTAAAATTCTAAGACTCCAAGATGGGTCTTCAAGTTGTGTCTTGTCTGTACTAGTAGGAGTGTGGGAGCAAGAAGCCTAATCCTGTCACTCATCCACCTCTTGATTTTTAAAATTAAAATGCCGGGCCACATCCTGTGTGTTGCATGGACCATAACTCACTGCTGTGCAAAGACCCTATGGGAAAATGGAGGGGGACAAGTGATGCCACAGTCCTGCGGTCTCTCAACCACCTTAATATTTCTTATGTGAATAGTCTAGGAAGTTAATGGCTATACGAAAACAGTGACACTGCACTGTAAACATATTCTTGCTGTATTGGAAGTTTTTCAACCCTCCCAAAGGTGTTTTCTCTGCATTAGGTTTTGGCTTCCGATTGAATCCAATGAGGTTTAAAAATGTTCTACAAACTGTTTGGTAAACCATTTGGCAACCATAGATAAGTTTGCCAAAGATCGTTGAACCCGAACTTTGAATGGTTTGCAAATCTCTAGTGCTCATTGCTTGGTGAAGTTGGGAAGTTTACCCCTGTTGTTTATTATCTTCCTTCCTGCTCTTGTTTTTCCCTCCTAAAACTCTTATTATCTTTACCTGTATGTATGTGTGTGTGACAGAGTTTTGTCTGTCTTTATCTGTGGGTGTCATCCCACTTCTGCCCCCTGTCAGTCCCTGGGGGGAGGTGGAGGTTGAATCAACTCAGTACTGGTCAGGAGCATGGCCAGGAAGGAGACACAGACCTCTCCACCATCAGGAGTATCCCTGATGTTAGGAATAGCATTGGGTCTCCCAGCTTGAGGGACAACTTAGGAGCCCCAGTTCCCTGCTATCCCATTGTCATCCTGACACATACCCAAAAAAGCAGCGTTTTGTGAATTGGTTCACACTAGAAAACTAACTATGACCAACCTTAAAAAAACTCTGTAGGCATATTGCTTTAGATTTATTACATAATAACCCTTGTTCATTATAAGAACTCCAGATTCACTTGTTTTGTATTTGTGAACAAATATTTAAGTCCTCCATCCTAGGTCCCTCCTTTGTAAATATGTCCTCCATCCTGATATATACTGTATGTCCCCATCTTGATATACAGTCCTGCTCATCGTTATTGGCACCCATGAAGTTTAAGTACATAATGTGGAATATTGTCTGAAAAAAATGACTCAAGGGAAACCTCTTTTTTGTATAGAGCACTTATGTTAAATTCAAAAGAGCAACATAAACAAAAACAAAACAAAAAACAATGGGAGTGAAAAATAGAAAAACCTTAAGCTTACTGTGACACTGCAATTGCCACCCTTTACATTACAGTATATTAGTATGGAAGCACATTTTGACTTGCCTGTGGTAAATCTCAAATAAGAATCCCCTGTGATATATCGTCGGTGCCTATGTGACATGAATTAGCCAATGAATGATGACTTAAGTGTTTTAAAAAGCCACATGTTAGGCCCTGTTCCTTTGTCACAATGGTGAAGACAATGGAGCTGTCTAAGGACCTTAGAACTACTTATTAACAAACACAAGACTACCAAAGGGTATATGGCCACCTTTAAAGACCTTGACCCAATTTCAACAGTGCGAAATTTAATTAAGATGCTTGCCAAGCATGGAACCATTAAGAACGTCTCTGGAACTGGGGTAAAGAGGAAAATTGAAAAGAGATGTCTTCGAAGGTTGGTGCGAATGATTGAAAAAAATATCGCTGAAAACATAAAAAGACCTGAAGGCCAACCTGGAACAGTCAGGAATTATGGTTTCAACAAGTACCACATGCCGCACACTAAACCAAGCAGAGCTTTATGGGTGAAGGTCAAGTAAGAAACTATTGCTGAAGAAAAGACATAAAAAGGAATGCCTGATCTTGACCAAAGAATACCTTGACAAACTACAATACTTCTGGGAAAATGTTCTGTGGACAGATGAAACAAAAATAGACCTTTTAGGCAATGCATTGCAACAGTTTATTTACAGATGGTGCAATGAGGCTTAAAAGGAAAAAAATACCCTACCAACAGTTGAGCGGTGAAAGATCCATAATGTTGTGGGGTTACTTTGCTGTGTCTGGTACTGGAAGCTTTGACCTACAACAGGGTAGTGCCTGGGTGCGCATGCGCAGGAGCACAATGGAAGCCTGTGTGTGAATGATGCAGTACGCATTATGTACACGGGGCTGGGCAGTAGGACTGCAATTACACAAAATGGAGGAGGCACTGGACAGAGACCAGCGACACCCATTTGACCGGACCACCCTCTGGGTATTATAAAGCTGTTTCTTACGTTCTGCAGACCGGCCTGGGCTCTTCTTTACAGTATTCTGGAATGTTGTATATAACGGCTTACTGGTAGTGGCCGCAGCTCAACTGAAGACTATTCAAGCATCCTGTAGCTGACTTGTTATCTTTACAGGTCATACTGTACATAAAAAAAACACCTATAAAGCAGTTTGCGAGGGTCTAACACTCAAAGCATTCAATTTCCAGTAAATCAAGCTGGAAAAAAAAAATCTATAAATAATATATATATATATATATATATATATACACACGTATATTTTTTTTTTCTTTTTTCCAATCTGTATAGAATCTCTTGAGCATACCCATGAGGCATCATTACAATTGGCATTTTACTTGAAAGAAGAGCATATCCTCTTGAGGGAGTACTCATGGGAGCCTACCTGATATAATAAAAGAGACGTTTAATCAACACGCAAATGTCTTAAGTGACTCTTTCAAGCTTTCAAAAAGTAGTAAATGGTAAGTATGAAACAGAATGTAGACTAAATCCTTATCATTTTATATTTAGAGATGTCATTACTCTACACTCACGGAAGTATGGTCCTGGTCATCAAAGAGAATAAAATATGAACAAATAATTATAATCATTGACCTAGCATTCATTTACTACATCTGCATGTGTGATATACGTGCATTTGTTTATAAAAAGAAGAAAATAAATAAAAAATCTTGTATAATATTCTAATTTTGATCTTAAAGGGGATTTTAAATAATGACAAGAGAAAGTCAAATAGACACACAAATTGGACAAATTTCACAACATATTTTTAAATAGTTCTACTGTATGAATTACAAGAGATTAGCATCATAAGGGTGTTGCACCATTTTATATAACAAAAATAACAAGTATGAACTTGACACTTATCTTGCTACGTACTGAACCATGATGCAGGTAAATACCATGGTGCAGCAAACCTTACCTTGACATTTACCAGCCCAAGCTGCACCATGGAATCATATGTTAAGTGTTAAGGTCAGGTTTGCTGCAATTATTGTCATGAAGCATTAAAATCATTTACAAAAGTGTAAGTTTCTTTTTCATAGAGACTTTTTTTGTAGTATATCTTTTCTATGTTTTACTATGATTAACCCTTTCACCATCCTGCAATTTTTCGTTTTTCGTTTCTTCCTCTCTTCCAAGAGCCACACCTTGTATATTTTTCAGACAACATAGCCATATAAAGGCTTGTTTGTTTTGTGGGACGAGTTGCAATTTCGAATGACACCATTCTGCCTGCCACATATTATATTGTAAAATGGGGAAAAAAATTAAAGTGCAGTGAAATTGCAAAAAAAAAGTGCAATTCCACAATGTTTATTGGTTTTTTTTATTTACTATGTTCACTATTTGGTAAACTGACCTGGCGATATGAGTCCCCAGGTTAATACTTATTCATAGGTACCAAACATGTGTATTTTTTTTTATTTGAGTAGTGAAAACAAAATTCAGAAATTTGTTAAAAAAGAAAAGTGCTTCTGGCACCATTTCACAAGACCCTCAAAGTGCAAATTTTTCAGGATCCGGGGCTGTGTGAGGGCTTATTTTTTACATCCTGAGCTGATGTTTTTAATTATACCATATTGGTGTAGATGTGATGCTTTGATCACCCTTATTGCATTTTGTTGTACTGTTGCGGCGACCAAAAAACGTATTTCTGGAATTTAGATTTTTTTTTCTCATTACACCCTTTATCAATCATATTTATTTACCTTATATTTTGATAGCTCAGACATTTTTGAATGTGTAGATACCACATATGTGTATTTTTTCTATTGTGATATTTTCAGTGGGGAAAAAAGTGGGTGATTTGAACTTTATTTTCATATTTTTTAAAACCTTTTTACACTTTTTATTTTTTTTACTAGTCCCTGTAGAGGACTTGAAGCTGTGATCTTCCGATCACTAGTACCATACAGATCAGGGCATCAGCACCGCTCTGTATAGCACAAATGCTGTCTTCTTGTGAACACCGCACTCAGCTAACCTTCACAGGAACTATTTCATGACATACACAGGGGTTATGAGTTGACCACCGGCTTTCATAAGAACCCATCAGCACCCTGTGACCACATCACGGGGCAGTGATGTTCTCTCTGCCGGCATGAGTTAAATCCTACTTTCAGTTATTGACAGCAGGATTTAAACTAGTTAACAGGAAGGGTGGATCTCCGATTCACCAGTGCTTGTAAAAGGCAGGTGTCAGCTCATCAAATCAGCCGACATGTGCAAGTAATCATGCAGGCTCATTGTGGGAGTCCGCATCAAAGTGAGGGACATGGCCTTGGACATACTGGTACATCCAAGGTCATGAAAGGGTTAAAAGGATCATTCCTAAAATACAAAATCAATAGTTATCAACAAAATAAGCCCTTTGTACTTGGTTCTATCTGCTCTTGTTAGTACACATCTGTAAAGATCTGCATATCCTTATCTTTTTGCAAATTTTGCTTGTCTCCTATTTTTCACCATTTAAATTCAATAAATTACTAGACAATTCTAGCAAAACCATGGACAGATTCTAACTCACATCTCTACCACTAGGTGGCCACGTATAGACATAAATAGCATAAACAACTCATGACATAAACAACTCATGACATAGTAATATGAAAACACTTTTTTTCAAAGCTGGTCATCTCACATCACTCATGATAAAACATAGCAAGCAAAGAGGAAAGGTAATGAGGGACACATTTATTAGAGCACTTTGATCAAACCTTCATTGTGGTATAAACAGCAGTTATAATTTGTCTTGGAAGCTCTTTCTGGATATTATCTAAATAGAAAAAAACTCTTTCTAGCATCTAAAGTGTATAACTTTCATATATTTTAACAAATTGAGAGCATCCCTTTTAGTAATGGCTTATTTTAAAACGACCAACCTTTTGAAAACCTGAGCTCTTTATACGATTGACACCATGAGCCCACATATTGATATATTGCTTGGGCTACTGTCGCCTACAGTGTCTCCAGACTTATCTCCCATTGAGCAAATCTAGAAAATGATTGGTCGACAATTGCAAAGGGAGCTGCCAGAAGCGGATCTTGATGATTTCAGTGTTCAAGAACATTCAGTGTGGAGAAAAATTCCTCAGACAACTATCATTAATGTAATTGATAATATGTCAAGATGCCTACTGAATAAATCAAGATATTTTGAACATTTTCTTACATTTATCCATAATTTGCGTATAATTAACATGTGTATTGAGCCTTTGATCTATGTGACTCCACAGAATGTCCTTGTTGCTATTTCAATATTGAGATATATATATATATATATATATATATACAGTTCCTACAAGTAGTATTCAACCCCCTGCAGATTTAGCAGGTTTACACATTCGGAATTAACTTGGCACTGTGACATTTGGACTGTAGATCAGCCTGGAAGAGTGAAATGCACTGCAGCAAAAAAGAATGTTATTTCTTTTTTTATTTTTTTTTTAAATTGTGAAAAGTTTATTCAGAGGGTCATTTATTATTCAACCCCTCAAACCACAAGAATTCTGTTTGGTTCCCCTAAAGTATTAAGAAGTATTTCAGGCACAAAGAACAATGAGCTTCACATGTTTGGATTAATTATCTCTTTTTCCAGCCTTTTCTGACTAATTAAGACCCTCCCCAAACCTGTGAACAGCACTCATACTTGGTCAACATGGGAAAGACAAAGGAGCATTCCAAGACCATCAGAGACAAGATCGTGGAGGGTCACAAGGCTGGCAAGGGGTACAAAACCCTTTCCAAGGAGTTAGGCCTACCTGTCGCCACTGTTGGGAGCATCATCCGGAAGTGGAAGGCTTATGGAACTACTGTTAGCCTTCCACGGCCTGGACAGCCTTTGAAAGTTTCCACCCATTCCGAGGCCAGGCTTGTCCGAAGAGTCAAGACTAACCCAAGGACAACAAGGAAGGAGCTCCGGGAAGATCTCATGGCAGTGGGGCCATTGGTTTCAGTCAATACCATAAGTAACGTACTCCACCGCAATGGTCTCCATTCCAGACGAGCCCGTAAGGTACCTTTACTTTCAAAGCTTCATGTCAAGGCTCGTCTACAGTTTGCTCATGATCACTTGGAGGACTCTGAGACAGACTGGTTCAAGGTTCTCTGGTCTGATGAGACCAAGATCGAGATCTTTGGTGCCAACCACACACGTGACGTTTGGAGACTGAATGGCACTGCATACGACCCCAAGAATACCATCCCTACAGTCAAGCATGGTGGTGGCAGCATCCTGCTGTGGGGCTGTTTCTCAGCCAAGGGGCCTGGCCATTTGGTCCGCATCCATGGGAAGATGGATAGCACGGTCTACCTGGAGATTTTGGCCAAGAACCTCCGCTCCTCCATCAAGGATCTTAAGATGGGTCGTTATTTCATCTTCCAACAAGACAACGATCCAAAGCACACAGCCAAGAAAACCAAGGCCTGGTTCAAGAGGGAAAAAATCAAGGTGTTGCAGTGGCCTAGTCAGTCTCCTGACCTTAACCCAATTGAAAACTTGTGGAAGGATCTCAAGATTAAAGTCCACATGAGACACCCAAAGAACCTAGATAACTTGGAGAAGATCTGCATGGAGGAGTGGGCCAAGATAACTCCAGAGACCTGTGCCGGCCTGATCAGGTCTTATAAAAGACGATTATTAGCTGTAATTGCAAACAAGGGTTATTCCACAAAATATTAAACCTAGGGGTTGAATAATAATTGACCCACACTTTTATGTTGAAAATTTATTAAAATTTAACTGAGCAACATAACTTATTGGTTTGTAAGATTTATGCATCTGTTAATAAATCCTGCTCTTGTTTGAAGTTTGCAGGCTCTAACTTATTTGCATCTTATCAAACCTGCTAAATCTGCAGGGGGTTGAAGACTACTTGTAGGCACTATATATATAAAAAACATTTTTCACACTTTCTATATATTTACTTTAACTAAAGTGTACTGTTCTATTTTCTCCAATAATTTTCATTTCTATAGAAGATCAATCACATGGATAAATCCATTATTAACCCTGAATGTTTGCAATATGAAAACGTTTCACTTTTGTGCCCCAATGACAGACCTTTTGTTGTACGAATCGGAATGTACGTCTTTCTTGTTATTTCAATAACTATCACTATCTTTGGTAATCTGGGTATCATCATTTCCATCAGTCATTTTAAGGAACTTCACTCCCCAACCAATCTCCTCATCCTTTCAATGGCTGTCACCGATTGCTCGCTTGGCCTTATAATAATGCCATACAGTATGGTAAGATCTGTGGAAAGATGCTGGCTTTTTGGAAAATTATTTTGCAAAATCCACTATAGTTTTGATTTGATGCTGAGTGTAATTTCTATTTTTCATCTTTGCTGCATTGCCGTTGATAGGTTTTATGCTGTCTGTGATCCTCTTCACTACCCCCTTAAAATAACAATCTCTACCATAAAGAAAATGGTATTCGTTTGCTGGTCTCTACCAGCTATCTTTGCATTTGGAGTTGTCATAACAAACTCTCATGTTTCTGGAGTTACTGGATATGAGCAGTTAGTGGAATGTTTTAATTTATGTCCAATTACATTTAATAAATTGTGGTCTTTGGTAATGTTTTTCACATGTTTTTTTGCTCCTGGTTCAGTTATGGTTGGTATTTACTTTAAGATATTTATAGTATCTCAAAGGCATGCAAAAATTATGAAAAGTGCATCAGCAAATATGACAGAAATCTCATCTCACATTTCCAAGCAGAAAGACCGAAAAGCTGCAAAGACATTGAGCATTGTAATGGGGGTCTTCATTATGTGTTGGTTGCCAGTCTTTATTACTATTCTGGTAGACCCTTTTCTTAACTTTTCAACTCCAGAAACATTATTTGATGCTTTCAACTGGCTTGGCTATATTAATTCCACATTAAATCCATTAATATATGGATTCTTTTATCCCTGGTTTCGAAAAGCTTTAAAATATATTGCTTTTGGCAAAATATTTGAAACTGATTCTTGTTTAGCAAAACTATCTTAAGTGGATGTAAGGAGAAGGACTGAGTGCTGTTGCGTTCCCTTCCCTGAAGACACCAATCACGTTGTTGTATTATCACGTAGTGTAATGTGAATTGTGTTCTAGTGATGGGTAGTTCGTGAGTCAGTAGTTCAAAATGAACTAATCTTCAGAGTGAACTAGTTCATGTAGTCACTATCCTGACAGATTAGTTCATTATGAACTAAACAGCAAGCGGAAGGAGACAGCTCCAGCTCATACAGCTCCAGGAGGCTCCTGCTCTCACACTTGCTCTTTATAGCTCCTGATGCAGGAAAAGAAGGTAGTAAAACACTAGACAACACATCAAATACAAATATAATAGTAATAATAATATTATTATTAAAAACTGAAATTGCACAGTAGACAGACACAGCTCATATGTGTGTATGAGAGAGAGTTTTTCTGTGTGTGGTTCATGCCCCTCACCTGTCTTTGTGATAAGATTAGCCTCCTGTAGAGGAGCAGCCTCCTGTAGCCTAGAAGATCAGTCTTGCTAAAATCTTTACCACTGGCTCCTGTTCTGTTCTCTAAATGGTGGCTGCTGTACTGCTTCTCAGCTCCCTCATACACATTCATTATGAGTCAGTACTCTACACTACCACAGGGGGCGCTGCTGGGCTCAGTGAGATGCATCAGATTGAACTAGGCTGTCCTGATTCATTCTCAATACAACATTTAGTTCAGCAGTTCATATAGTTCATTTAGTTCACAGGTCACATGATGCATTTCCTATCAGCTCCTCACAGGCTAGGGTGGAGAACTAAATGAACTAATCTTTTGAACTAATCTTTTCAGTAAACTAGTTCTTGGTGAACAAATCACCAACATGAACTAGATTTCCCATCACTATTGTGTTCTGCCTCTTTTGTAAATATTGTACTATGTGAATTGTGATGTGATGTAATGTGTATTGCTTTGGACTTTGAGGCTGGTTTCAGATGTCCGTGTTTCAGGTACGTGTGACATCCGTTTTTAACACGGATTCTACCCGTACCCATGTTATGGTACTCACATGGCCGTGTTTTCTCGTGGACAATGTGACCTCTCATGACCCCGCACACGCACACATGTCCGTTTATTCTCCGGAAGCACAGGTGTCACACAGATCGCACAATGATGTGATTCGTGTGACATAAGTGTGACACGTACCAGAGAAAACACGGGGCTTTTGAATAAAAATATTTTCTATGTTTACCTGTATCCAGCGGTGCTCGCTCATTATGCTCACTGAACATTCAATGCCCTGTGGAGCTGGAAGCCAGAGTATCGTGGGGACTTCAGTGACGGGGACCGCATCGCTGGGTGGGTATACAGCAGAGCGTGTGTGTGTGTGTGTGTAGTGAGAACTTGGAAGCCGGATCATCGCGGGGACAGCATCGGGGACTCATCACAGTTCCCAAAGAACTCTGATGAACCCGTGAAACTGTAGCGGGGGTGTCATCAGGATGTCATCAAAGTTCATTGGGAACTTCAATGACCTCCTGGTTGTTGCTGTGCTTGCAGAATACTCACCTGTCCCCGTGATGTTGTCCTCAATGGTGCTGTACCCACTGCTATCCCTGCAATGCTCCGAGCTCCCAGGTCCTGAGTGCAGTGAATAACCGATGAATATAATGAGCGGCGGTAAGGAGTGGGAGGCAGCAGAGCCGAAAAAAGCAGGTAAATATGGAAAATCTTTTTATTTCAAAGACCCATGTTTTCTCCGGTACCTGTCACATATATGCAAACACGGATGTCACACGTGTGACACACGTGTGACACACTATGAGACACGTATGACACATGTATGACCATAACCATGTATGTGACTTGTACCTGATTAAACACGGACGTCTGAAACCAGCCTTAAATGTAGTTTCCCGACTATAGGGTAGTTACCTAGTTACTTAGGTTGAAAAAAGACCTAGGTCCATCTAGTTTAACTTTCCTCCACTAGTTCTACATTTGGTCACTAAGTCATTTATAACCAACAATGCTTTGTGTACTGAGGAAATCATCCAGCCCTTTATTAAAAGCTGTTATAGTATCTGCCATTACTACCTCTTGTGGTAGGGTATTCCACAGTCTGACTGCTCTAACTGTAAAGAACCCTTTCCTATTTAGCTGTCGGAATTGCTTTTCTTCCACTCGCAGTGAGTGCCCCCTGGTCCTTAGTATTGGGTAGAAAGAAGTTAAGTGTTATGACTAGCTCACAATAGAAGGTGTTAGCTCATAGGGAAAGAGATGGTTCACTTTTAGAAAGTTAGGTAAGACCCAGTGTGTCACAGAAATGGACATATAGTCTGTAGGTCATCATGGCCAAATGCAGTAGGTGACCTGTGACAGCAAAAGGAGAACCGAGACTGGCTTGACATAGCGTCATTCTGAAGTGTTGACTGGTATAAAGAAACAATGTTGAGGCTAGAGACCGATCATCTAGCTAAGTGGCCCCAGGCAGAAGGGTCCGGAGCATGGTACTTTAATGACAAAGCCCCAAGCCTAAAAGGTAGTTGGTCAAATCGGACTGGTATTTGTACACTGTCGAAAGCAAGCAATGTCTCCCAAGCGTCTGACACTACTGTCAAACTCCTTTACAAGGAGAAGAGACATGGATACAGAAGTGTCTGGGAGCATAAAGATATATTCTGGCCATAGTGATCAAAACCACCCGCACCCCTTCCTCTATGAGGAAATTAGACGTGGATCCACGGAAAGGGAAAGTGACTGTCATGGATTGGACTGTTTTGCTGGGCTAGATTGTGCTGGGACTTAGAGGACCCGTATGATCAGGCACAACCCAGAGGGAAAAGGAATGTGTCTGAAGATGTGTTATAAAACTGGAAGTTATGTGTCCGCTGTCTCATGTATAACGTTGTTATGGAAGAAACATTAAGTAAATACTGAAAAGAAGAAATTATCAACCACACAAGGAAAATCAACAAAACATATTTAGACCATTTCATAGACATTTGAAGAAGACAGTGAAGAACACAGCATAATGGAAAGAAAAAAATATATAAAAAAATAGTGCAATTTAAAACACAAAGGTATGTGACAATGACGCGTTTCGGACTGACCTAGTACTTAATCAGATTGTATATTGCATATCATAGTTGTACATACTTAAATAGTAAAAGCTAGAGAACCACATCTGGGGGGGGCAGTAAGATCGAAAAATGGATGGAAATAGGGCTCAAATGGAATGGGAGCAGCATGGGAAAGCCGCCTGGACACTGACTAACTCCCAGGTTGCTGCTGGGAAAAATGTTGTCAGATTATAACGTCACTTTTATATAGTGACAATAAAACAAACAAAACCAAAGATAAAATAAATTTTACCTTGGGGCTAAGAATAGAGTTGGATATTCGGGACATTATTACATAGTCACAGAATTTAAAGAACACATAACCATTAGGAAAAGGTTAAAGGAGCCAATTGATGATATTTGTGAATGATAATATAAAAATGTATATGTGTTTAGGATCCGGAAATGAAAAATGCATAGAAAAGGAGTACCGTATATACAGTTGAAAAAAGAAGTTTACACACACACTATCTAAAAAGACACATCTGCATGGTTTTCTCACTATCTGACATGAAAAAAGAAGTTTACATACACTATCTAAAAAGACACATCTACATGGCTTTCTCACTATCTGACATGAAATCAGAATAAACCTTTCCCATTTTAAGTCAATTAAGATTACCAAAATTATTTATATTTTCCAAATGCCAGAAAAATGAGAGAGAATGTTTTAAGGCATTTTTATTACTTTCTTCTAATTCAAAAGTTTACATACACTAAAGGGTGCTTTACAGGCTGCGACATCGCTAGCGATTGCTAGCAATGTCGAGCGCGATAGCATCCGCCCCCGTCGTTCATGCGACATTTGGTGCTCACTGCCGTAGCGAACATTATCGCTACGGCAGCGTCACACGCACATACCTTGTCAGCGACGTCGCTGTGACCGCCGAACAATCCCTCTTCAAGGATGAGGTGCATTCGGCATCATAGCGACGTCACTGCGGCGTCACTAAGCGGCCGACCAATAGAAGCGGAGGGGCGGAGATGAGTGGGACGTAACATCCCGCCCACCTCCTTTCTTTCGCATTGCCTGTGGACACAGGTAAGGAGATGTTCGTCATTCCTGCGGTGTCACACACAGCGATGTGTGATGCCGCAGGAACGATGAACAACATCGTACCTGTGGCAGCAGCGATATTAAGAAAAGGAGCGACGTGTCAACAATCACCGTTTTTGAACGATTTTGCGATCGTTGATCGTCGTTCCTTGGTTTCACACACTGCGATGTCGCTACCGGCGCCGGATGTGAGTCACTAACGACGTGACCCCGACGATAAATCGGTAGCGATGTTGCAGCGTGTAAAGCACCCTTAACTAAGCCAAGTTTGTTGTAAGCCTTACGCTGACAAGGTATGTGTGTGTGATGCTGCCATGGCGATAATGTTCGCTACAGCAGCGAGCACCAAATGTCGCACGAACGATGGGGGCGGGTGCTATCGCGCTCGACATCACTAGCAATTGCTAGAGATGTCGCAGCGTGTAAAGCATCCTTTACACCAGTTCTGTCAGGAGGAATAGGCCCAAATTCCTATCAACTATTGTGAGAAGTTTGTGGAAGGATATCCAAAATGTTTCACAGAAGTCATACAGTTTAAGGGTTATGATACAAAATACTAATGAAATGTATGTAAACTTATGACTTTGCAGGAAGTAATAAAAACGCCTTAAAACATTTTCTCTCTCTCATTATTCTGGCATTTGGCAAATATAATTCATTTTGGTAATCCTATTTGACATAAAATGGTAAAAATGTATTCTGATTTCATGTTAGTGAGAAAAACATGCCTATGTCTTTTTAGATAGTGTATGTAAACTTCTAGTTTCAACTATATGTATATAAATGGTTATTTCTAATTGTTATATCATCTTTAAATTCTATGACTTTGTAATAGTGTCCTGAATACCCAACTCATTTCTTAGTCCCACTCTTTGTGCATAGGGCATGACTATGAAGTGGCCGTCTCTGGGATCTTCTATCAATGGCAATCCACTGTCTCCATGACAACGGCTTTACATGTGTTCCACAGAGCTGGTGATCGGTCTTCCAATTTATGAGACTCCAGGATTCCACGCATGCACCACTTGTTGGCACTGCTCCATCTCATACTTATTAATATGGCTCTTTTGCATCATGTGGTTATCACACACCTCCCAACGGTGCAATGTGATTGGTCATACACATGTACTTAAATGGTCCTCCCCTGCTCATCACACGCCTCCTGCGGAAAAATTGATTTGAAATGTGCGTTGAGGCGATGCGGACATGACAGTACAACGTACTATTTTAATGCAAGTGTTTTTAACCCCTGTGAATATAACTATACTACAGTAATTCATATGCCTGAACTAAGTATTTGATTGATGTTATTTTCAGCTCTACATTAATGTATGTGCAAATTGATTTAATAGAATCGATACCATTGCTGATCTATATAATATAATATATTGCGATACAGGAGTCAGTGAACTAGAAATTAGCATGTACCTGGAGTAGCTTTACTTAGGGCAATACTTAGTTAGCAGCTAGTTTCTATAGAAGTATTGTATAAAGAATTATAAATCACTATAGCGCTATATATATATATATATATATATATATATATATATATATATATATATATATATATATATATATATATATATATACTGTATGTACTGCCATTGCAGCCCTGCTCTTTTTTCAGTAACCTTGGATTTTAATGTTTTGTTTTGCTATATTTCAATATTTATATGATGAAGTAAATAAATCTTTTATTGGTATAATATACTTTCTAATTTTGTGTAGGCTTAGATACTCCTTTTGAGTTTAGGTGCCACTGTAATTTTCTTATCGGTAAAATTGCTTTACTGATATATATTTACATTAATATTTGTTGATGTAATATTATTGTTCTTTATTTTTTGGGGGGGGATTGTTTTTTCTTTAATTTTTTTTACTCTAATCAATCGTCTCATGCAGTGAAATAGACGTGCTAAAATGCGTGAGATCTATGAGATTACCCTGACAAAATGCCTTGTTAGACCTTGCCTATGTCTTGGCCAGTATTCCTCCGAGTGCCATGGAAACTATTGGCGCCTCGTGATTTCATTACGGGGTGCTGATTGTGATGAAAGAGGGAGTCCCTGCTCTCTCACAACATTTTCATCTGGAGGGTTAATCAACTAAGCGCAGTTACCGATGGAGCTAGGCTGTTAGCTAAGCCAAGCTCCTGTGGTGATTGTGCTGAGAAGTGCTAATATTTCAGCACCTCCCGCCAATCCTATGTTGTTAGATTGACTGACCCATCTCAGCAACCAGAGAGGAGGGACCGTTCTAATTGGTGCCCTCATCTCTTCCTGTGGTACTCTGCTGTCAATGACTGCTGCTAGCATTGAGCTGTCATTGTGTTTTTGTCGCGGGCGTGGAGGGGGGCCGCTGCGGTCACCGCGCTCGGGTCCGGCTCTGGGCTGCTGCTTGCTTGCCGCTGCTCGGTGGCTCGAGCGGTGGGCCGGATCCGGGGACTCGAGCGGCGCTCCTCGCCCGTGAGTGAAAAGGGTGGTTTGGGGTTGGAGGGTATGGTCCGTGACGCCACCCACGGTTTGTGATGAGGTTGTGACGGGGACCGCTGCTCTGGACGGGGATCCCGAGAGCGATGACAGGGAGCAGCCGAGATGGTTCTCTCCTCTCCGTGGGTAGGGGGGTTGGTGGTCCCGGGGCCCGGTGAGGTGACGGGGAAGGCAGGGTTGGTGAGGTGCAGGGTCGCGGGGGCAGCGCGGTGCCGGACGGCACGGTGGTACTCACTCAGCCAATGATGGATACAGAGTCTCCGGTAAAACAAACGGCTGGATGGACAGGTCCCGCAGTCGGCTGCTGTGGTTGCCCCGGAAGGTTGGTGGTGGCTGCCTTTCCCTGCACCTGTTGTGTATCTTCAGTCCCGATGGCTTCCCACCGGTAACCCGCTCCCCAGCTTGGATATGTGCCGGAGGAGCCCCTTTTGCCCGCAGGCTCTGGCCCTGGAAATTCTAGCCTTGGCGGTAGCTGTATTTCCCTTCCTCGGTTTGGACAGTTGCCTTCTATCGGGTCTTTGCTGCTAGGAAACCCCAGAGGTTTCTGTCGCTAACGGATTTAACCAGTTTAACGGCGACTCCCAACCTGGTCGGGGTCCGCAGGCCCTGCCGGTTTGTGCTGGCTTCTCTTCGCTCCCCATTTCGGTACCGGCGGGCCACCGCCCGTCCCCAGTCCTACGGTTCCGCACCGATCGGCCTCTCCTGCAGAGGCCACCACCGTCTGCCAACCTTGCTCTTAGTGCCCGGGCCACGTACCCGGACACGGTCAGTCTGCTCTTTCTCCTCCACTACCACTTCTCGCTCCTTCACTTTCACTCTCCCTCACTGTTCTGCACTGACTTCCTTTCCCGCCTCCAGGACTGTGAACTCCTCAGTGGGTGGGGCCAACCGCCTGGCTCCACCCCACCTGGTGTGGACATTAGCCCCTGGAGGGAGGCAACAAGGATTTGTGTGTGACTGATGTGCCTATCTCGGGGTGTGGGGTGTGTTGTTGCCGTACCTGTGACAACCTGGCTTGTCCAGGGTGCCACATTTTCACATAGTGCCAGTTAAAGTACATGCTTTGTATAGTATCATGATGGGAACTGACACTTGCTCATGACATGCTATGTTAATTATGCGGCGTTAAGGGGTTAATTGCATTATACAATCAGTTACTTAGATACTTGTACAAGATGCCAATTACAATATGTTGGTGGCACCTAATGCACTCTAAAAACATGGATAAAATGACACTTGTCAGATGATTTTAGAAACAAATATTGCTAAGGAATATTTAAGAGAATATTTTGGTAGGGATGTAATTTAACCTCTTATTGACAGTGCCAATTTTGACATTAATGACCAGACCCAATTTTTAAAATCTGACCACTGTCACTTTATAATTTAATAATTCTGGAATACTTCAACATATTCCAGTGATTCTGAGATGGATTTTTGGGACACAATGTACTTTATGTTAGTGATAAATTTAAGTCAAAATGTTTTTAAAATTTGTCATTTTCAAACTTTATTTTTATATCCTAAACTAGTCAGTCATGCTGTATAAAATAATTAATAAATAACATTTCCCTTATTTCTACCCTTCATCTGCACATTTTTTAAATGTACCTTATTTTTCGGACTATAAGACTTGGCTGGGTGCTGGCGGCCGGATGCCTGCCGGTGACGGCTCCCTCTCTGTCCTGGAGGCCGGCTGCCTCTTTGTGTGGGTGGGCGGGCGGCTGTGCGGACTGTGGTGGCTGTGCGGTGAGTGTCCGAGTTCAAATGATGGCGCCAGGAGTCAGCGCATGCACAGATGGAGCCCTTGGATGAGAGCTCCATCTGCTCATGTGCCGCTCCTGACGTCATCATTTAAACCGGGATCGCGGACACTGGGACACTCACTGCACTGGCCTGCTCCACTACTTACCCGCCGCTGCTGCTGCCACTGACACCATGGATCCGTCGCCACTGAGCGCCGCCGCTGCTGCCACCCCTGCTGCCACTGACACCGCCACAGATCAGTCGCTGCTGCCAGCACAACCTCTGCCTCCTGTGACCCGCTTCACCACCACTGCTGTTCCCCTCCGGTAAGACAACACCGGAGAATAAGACGGACCCCATTTTTATTTTTTTTACCTTTTTTTTATCTCTAAATTTGGGGTGCGTCTTATAATCCGATGCATCTTATAAACGAAAAAATACAGAAATTTTATTTTGTTAGCAAAAAATTTAAATTTTAGCAGTAAGTTTTTATTTTTCAATAAATTTTCAAAACCTGTTCTTTAAGGACCTATTCAGAGTTAGATGGACTTATTGGAAAATCCCTAAAAGTGATACTATTTTTAAAAGAAATCAACCCCTCAAATACTTCAAAACTGCTGTCAGGAAATTTTTTAACAGGAATTAATGAAAAAAGTTAATTTAATTTTTCCTCTAAAATGTTGCTTGTGATAGCAAGAGAAAATTGACCAATGTGTTACACAGTTTCTTCTGAATGCGTTGTTGTTACCCTACATGTGGGCAGAAATCTTTTTTTTGGACAAACAGTTGGGCTTGGAAGGGAAGGAGCACCATTTGATGACAAATTTGGCTGAAATAGCCTGTGAATGACATGTTACAACATGTAGAGGGCCCCTGAGGTACCAAAACAGCAGAAATCCCCCACGACTGACCTTATTTTGGAAACTAGTCCAGGGGTACATTGAGCATTTTGAATAAACATGTATTTTACAGAAATTTTTATCATTAATTCGTCATATTGAAAAATTTCTTTTTTTAAACGAAAATGTTGCTTTAGCTGCAAATTTTTCACTTGTGAAGGTAGTAACACTACAATATTGACTTCAAATATTGTTACCCCATATTTTCTGAACCCAGTGATACCGTACATGTAGTCAAATAATTCTGTTTGGACAAATGTCAGGGCTCAGAAGGGAATATGCGACATGGTATTTGGAGTCACAAAGGAATGCCCACATATGATACACTAGTGTACAAGCATATAACTCAACAAAGGTATATGCAAAAAAGACACAAATGAGTAAATTTTGTCATCTAAAATACATATTTATTTAATAAAATTAAGAAACACTAAGTGCTAAACAAAATATAAAAAATATGAACAAATGTTGCTGAATAGTCGGGGACATGTGCATAGAAAGGCGCTAAGTAAAGTGTTGGCTATTGGTAAGTATAGGTTGCTAGATTAAAATTCTGTTGTGGCATATGGCGCCTCTGTGTACAACCATTCACACTGGAAAATCCTCACAATAATTCCCAAAGGTTATTGATAATATTATGAGATTGATTTACTAAATTAAAGTGCTGAAGTTTACACGCCAACCAGGGCCGTAAGGGCACTCGGAACCAGGCAGGTTCCGTTCAGGAGGTCACGGCGACAGGGCCCAGCGTTCCTCCTGCTCTCTTGCCAATTTGATCAACTGCAGCTCACAAAACATCTCAGTAGCTCCTTCTCTGTCAACTTCTGCACTGGGGATCCCGCAGACTTCTCCTTCCGCATCCTGGGGTATGGTCATCGGGTGTAAAGGGGTCATTAGTCCTTCCCCACTGCTGGACATCTGGTCCCAGTCCCAGTAACAGGAGACCTAACCGGGTACAGGTGCCTTTGGGGTTGCTAGGGGTCCCACTAAGGTGTCCTCAGCTACCAGGGCAACAATCCGTTCTGCAACCGTTACCTTTCCGGTGCCGGTCTCCTTCTCCTCCTTCACTAGGGTCGGTGATGCCCGTTTCAATGTTTCTCGTCCCTCCGCCACTTTCTCCAGCAGGGACTGCCGCCATCTCATCAGCGCTTTCACCTTGATCTCCAGCAGCCGACGGCTGAGCTCCTCCATCTCTTTTTCCATGAAGTCCAGGTCTAATGCAGACAGTGTTGCCAGTATCTCTTCTGGACAGCTGGGGGAGCTCATGGCTTCCACAACATGCCCAAGGCCTTTCTGGTCACTGCTCACCATCATACACACCGGGTCCTTCATCTACACAGGTTCTCCATTCCTCTCCCTTACTTCTCTGTCTGCTTCCTGGGGAGGCGGCTCCTGAGTCATTTAACAAGTTTGGTTTCTCTACAGTCTCTGCGGTGGGTGGGCATGGCTCTTTGCGCCGTTTTGCGATCCAACCCATGAAGGGAGAATGTACTCCTCCTCTCTGGTGACATATGGTGCCTGTTCTTTTTTGGTAGACACTATTATACGGTCTTTCACACAGTCTCTAGGCACACAGTACCCATTGTATCGGGCACAAAATCCTGTTCGTGACACCAAAAGTTGACACACCCACCAGGGCCTTAGGGGCACCCGGAACCAGGCTGGTTCCTTTCGGGAGGTCACGGCAGCAGGGCCTGACTCCGTGACCCTGGTGATGTTGTTGTAAATGAGGGGGGAGTATATATTTACAGGGGAAATGAGTCGTCCGCCACCTGTGGTATTTGACCACATATAGCCGACGCTGCTGGATGGGACTTCTGGGGCAGATGGTGACACAGCTAAGATGGTACAGCTCCCCACAGGTGGAACTTGGCCCAAGGGCAGCCATAGATAGTCTTTAGCAGATGGAGTGCTTTAAATAGCGCGGGGCTGGCGGCACAGACAATGATTCCAGGACACAGCGGGATGCAGTCATTAGCTCTTTTACTCACAGTTGGCAGTTCCAGGTTATCATGGCCGGACAGTAAAACATCGCTCTTGGCATGCTGAGTCCTGTGGTGATGGGATTCAGCCGATCCCCAGGTAAATTGGAGGCACAGAACTGGTCTCCCTTTCTGTACCCCTTTCCTGATCGTCTTCCTGCGCTGGCTTTCCCTCCTGCCTTGCGCCTCACACACAATGCCCTGAGCCAGTGTCCACAGGCCTTGCTTGGGAGGCTCTTCTGTCCTGTTCCCTAGCCCTTTGTGGTCACCTTGTGTGCGGATTCGTGTGTGCCACATAAAGATACCTCAGCCTCCGGTTTGCTATTTGAGCCTGGTTGTTCTCCACTAGTCTAGGGGCCAGTTCCCCTTTGTGGCCTAGTCCCTCTACACTGGTATGTTGGATGTGGATGCGAGCCCGCAGGTGGATATCTCCCTGCCCATGACTCTGGGACCCCTTCTTCCTCTTCTACTTCCTCTTTGTCCTGGGATGAGCTCCTCCAGCTCCAATTCTCAGGACCTCTCTCCTCCTTCCATTTTTCGCCTCCCCCCCTCGTTCTATCTCCTTCTGACCTGTGTTCTAACTAAGCCCCACCTTCAGACTGGCTCTGGTGCTGGGCTCTTCCTTAGGAGCAATCTTGCCCTAACCCTGGCCTGAAGTTGTGTGTATGCTATGAGTGTGTGGACAATGGTCTGTGCCCCCGCTTTACCAGGGAATGGGATACCAAACCAACATTTTCTCGTGGGAATGGAGCACCGTGGGAACTTCCGGGTCAGCCGGTTGCACCTCTTCCGTCCTCAGCGGCATTGTGGGCGGAGCCTCTGGTTTTGTGCCCTGAGGTACCAGGTGCCACAAATATAACCTGTGGAAACCCAAACCCCGGAATATCCGTGCCAGAGCAAACCCACCAGCACCTTCAGGTCACACACACAACCCCAACACCAAACTGGGAGACTGCCTAGTGACAGGTAAAAGAGCAGGGTAAGGATTTGATGGTAGCCACCCAACCTCAGGGAGAGACCCAGCGAGGGGGAGGGGCAAATGGTCAGTTGGAAAAGGCGGGATGAAGTGGTGTGCAGTCTGTAGAAAGTCAGTTAGAGGGGAGGGAGAGAGAGAGAGAGAGAGAGGGAAGTCAAGAAGAAGAGAAGGAGAGGAGTAGTAGAAAGTGGAAAGTACTGAAACTGACCTGAAGAACCACCGGAGTGCTGTAAAAGGAGTGAGTGACTGTGGAGTATGGAACCGGGACTCCAGGCACCGTGGGTTACCTGTGGAGGCGTCAGACTCAAGGTACCACGGGAGGTCTGTAGAAGATCGGAACCTAGGCTCACAGTACTCAGCACAAGGCGGGTTACAGAACCTAGGACAGTGGGACACTTTATGGTCAACTGTTAACTCTGCTTAGCGAGAAGATCTCCAGGGTCCATCTCCAAACCAAAAAGTCTGAAGCACAAGCAACAAAGAGGGGACTGGGGACTGAACCCCTTAAATAGTCCAGGCTGAATGCAATAGGACCAAGACAGAAATGGAGGGGTTCCCAAGTAGCTCTAGGCCCCGGGAGCCCATCAACAACAAGTGTGCACAGAGGACAGCCAACCCAGGTCACAGCTGGCACGGAGAACAAGGAGAGCGGATACACCTGGGACCAGCACCCATGGGTTCAGGTACCACCACAGCAAAGTAAAGGCAAGTGGAAACTGCAATACTGGTGTGGACTGTTTTCTTGATCACCCCGTGCACTCACACTGACTGTTTCCCATTACAATCCCTATCATCCACTGCTGGGGTCCAGCTCTGCTTGCGGAGGGACCAACACACCTAAGTTGCACAATTCCAGCAGAACCCTGCAGCGGCGGCTTCAAATAACTTGGCCGCATACTGAAAGTGGCATAGTCGACAAAAATTATTTTACTTTATTTTCTTTTATTTAAACCCCGTTTTGTTTTGGACCGACCCCTGGGGTCAAGGGAATCGGGCATCGGCCATGATTGTGACTCCCCAATACTTAACATGTTATGGCTTTACCATGATTGGCAAGCAATCCCTGCATGTTTGCTGGCTGCTAAAAAGCCAGGAAACGTGGGGCTGGGATTGAGCATCGTGTCCGAGCAGCAAAATGCTCGACTGAGTACAGAGCACATCAAGCACCCTAATGCTCGATCGACTACCAAGCAGTGCCAAGCACATTCACCCATCACCACTGTGGGTATATACCTTTTCCAGTCTATAATGTTGCCATTTTATGATTGATCAAGGGAGTTGAATGTACATGCCGAAAGAGTTGACTGAAATAAACCACTCAGTTGAATGATAAAAAAATAAAAATAGTGCTCCAGTAATATTGGCACCCTGTTTCTTTGTATTTTTACAAGGTAGTGCAAAAAAAACAAACCAAAATAACAAAGTAATGATCTAATCATAATGTAAATATTTGTGAAAAGTCCTAACTAAAGTTTTCTTCAGGATTCATTCACATTTGCATACAGCACCAATGATTCTCTCATGCCAGAGAATCGGATGCTATATGCTAATGACACTGAGCTCAAACTCTGCTGCGAACAAGACTCAAGTGTCATATTAATGAGATCTGATTTTCTCACTTGAAAGAATTGGATCAAGATGTAGAGAAGATGAAAAGATTCATTTTTCCCTCCTCTCCATTGTGTATGAAGAATATAGGACTGCACTCAGATGCCATTCGAGTACAGTCAGAAGTTTTACACTTACCCATTGACTTTAATAGGTGTGTGTCATTCGAGATATGCTGCCACCCACCATGTGCAGTGATTTTTTTTCTCATGCCGAATCGTCAACCCCACTAAGCATTCTTGATGCAATCCCTGGAAACCAAAAATGATGAGACAGGAGGTTTGATGTTGCTTTACTACCTGGATGACCAAGTAGAGAATTGTGATGTTCCCCAATTACGGCATAAATTGGATGGCACAGACAACTTCCCTGAAGGGCAAGAATCAAGGGTGGTCCTCTGAATCTCTAAAATCTCCCTTTCCAGATCTGGGCTCAAGGTCGAGATGACAAACCCCTTCTGCAAAATGGGTATCGGGTTCACAAGACCACTACCACCAGGGATGGTATTAATCCCTGGACGGTAAGTGACAGTAAGAATAAACTTGGTAATAAACAAAGACCATAAAGCCTGCCTGGGATGGAGACATTTGGTAGACTCGAGATATGACAGGTTTTTATGGTCTGTGATTACCATAATGGGATGAACTGCCCCCTCCAGTCAGCAGCTGAGGATCATGCTATCTTGACTGCAGTCTCCTATCTACACCACTATCGCACACTAGGTCTTCACTAAGACGGGCTTTGCACAGTACGACATCGCAGGTGCGATGTCTGTGGAGTCAAATTGAAAATGATGTACTTCCGGCATCGCATGCGACATCGTAGTGTGTAAAGGTTCGATGATACGCAAAAGCGTCGTAATCGTATCATCGGTGCAGCGTCGGCGTAATCCATAATTGACGAGACGGTCCGATGTTGTTCCTCGCTCCTGCGGCAGCACACATCGCTGTGTGTGAAGTCGCAGGAGCGAGGAACATCTCCTACCGGCGTCACCACGGCTTCCGTAGGATATGCGGAAGGAAGGAGGTGGGCGGGATGTTTACATCCCGCTCATCTCCGCCCCTCCACTCCGATTGGCTGCCTGCCGTGTGACGCCGCACGACCCGCCCCCTTAATAAGGAGGCGGGTCGCCGGCCAGAGCGACGGTCGCAGGGCAGGTGAGTCCATGTGAAGCTGCCGTAGCGATAATGTTCGCTACGGCAGCTATCACAAGGATATCGCAGCTGCGACGGGGGCGGGGACTATCGCGTGCGACATCGCAGCATCGGCTTGCGATGTGACAACTTGCAAAGTACCCCTTAGTCTTCTAAAAGGATTTGTCTCTTACCCTATCAGCTAACCCCTCCTCTTATGGGCTAGTTCCAACAATTAGCTTTCTTATACCCTGCTCATTGTCTTTTGCTACGCAGAACTCAACCCCCTAAAAGGACAACGCACAATATCAAACATGAAAACACTATAACAGGTTACATTACCACACATTACATAGGAACACAATACAATACATCACATTACTATCCTAATGACACAACATATATCACACTTTACACCCCAATTCCCATGACACATTATTTACAAAGACGTAGGACACAATTCATATTAAACTAGATGGCAATAGAATAGCGGGATGTCTTCAAGGGAGGAACACGACAGCACCCAGTCAACTTCCTTACATCTGAATACCTCTTTAATAGTACAGTTTGTGGGATATCTTTCTTGACTAAAAAATTACAATCAAATCTAGAAAAATTGTTCCTTGAACTGATTGCCAAATAAAAGTCTTGATAAAGGGTGACAGGGACTGTGGATATCATAAATATGACTTTTTCAGACACTGGCATAAGTACTTAAAAATGCCAAATGCATAATTGATTATGGATTATAAAGTATAGTTAAATGGTTAGTTATTGTGCCTATTTGTGGGATTTTGGTTACTAGGTTACCGGTCTGCTCCAAGGGTGGCGGAGAGTAGTCTCAGGGCTTATACAGGAGAACTGGGACACTATCAAGGCTACTTTTGAGATAAGGTACACCGCAGGGGCCCCTGTTATGAATCAGGGACCGAGGAGGATCAAAAAATGCGGAATCACAAATGGTAACAGAGTGGCTGCAACCTTAACGGATTGCAGACCTAATCCTGACACACAACTAGAAGTAGCCATGGGACGAGCTTACGATAACCTAGTCGTTTCGACACAGCCAAAGAACTATATATTCTCACAGATAGAGATATAAGAAAGCTAATCTGCCATGGAGCAGTCCCCAAAGATAGATAGCCCCCCACATGTAAAGGCTACGGTGATATAGAAAAACACAATACAAACCTAGAAAAGACAGATTCAGCAAAAGTGAGGCCCAAACTATATTTATAGGAAAGGATAGGAAGGAGCACTATCTGCAGCCGTAAAAAACCCTAATATATACCAGCACTTCTGATATGGAAAAATCCTGAGGTCACACAACCTCTCCCCCACTGTATCCCAGCACTCAGATGTTGCTGGGATCCAAAAAACACTAATACAGATGAGGGAATGAATTAATACTAAGCATGACAAACACAATACCTTGCAGAATCATGGAGCTAAGTATACAGACACTCCCAGCAGGGAATGATCCCATTCCAGCAAGAACTTCACACAGACAAAATAAGAATCAAGCATTAGTATCAAAGCAGAAAAAAACAACAAGAAAGTGGAAAACAAACAGCAGAGGTGCAAAGACCACTTATCTGAGAAGAGTTCTGGTAGTGAGCAGAGCTGGTTACAGAATGTCCTTAACACACGAGAGACCATTGAACACCGGCAAGTAACAAGAGAAAACTACTCAGTTAAATGGCCCAATCTGACCCTGATTGCCAGTCCTCCACAGGTGTGTGGCTTTCATTCCACACATCAAATGCACCTCCAGCACTGACCACAAGAGGGAGCCCCAAACTGTAAAACGTATTCACAACAAGCCCCTGTTGTGAATACATTCGAATTAGGTTCCAGTTTGGGGCTCCCTCGTGTGGTCAGTGCTGGTAGTGCAGTTGACTTGCTGAGTCGGAATCAGCCAGCTGAGGAGGATTGGCAATCAGGCCATTCTGAATGGGCCTAAATAACCCAATAGTTTGCTCTTGTTCCTTGCCGGTGCTCAGTGTATCTCCTGTGTGCTAAGGACATTCTGCAGCCAGCCTTTCCTGCTGTGTACACAAGAACTCCTCTCAGATAAGTTGGTATTTGTACCTCTGCTGATGGTTTTCACTTTCTTATTGTTTTTTCTGTTTTGATACTAATGTTTAATTCCTGATTTTGCCTTGTGGAGTTCTGGGTGGAGTTGGATCATTCCTTGCTGGGAATGACTGTGTGCCTTGCTCCATGTTCAGCTATGTATTGTGTTTTTTCATGCTTGGTACTAAATTCAGTCCCTCCTCTATATTAGTATATTTCTTGGATCCCAGTAACACCAGAGTACTGATATAGTGGGCGAGAGCCTGTGTAGGCTCAGTATTTTCCCATATCAGGCATTCTGGTATTTACTAGGGTTTTTTTTACAGCTGCAGACAGTGCTCTTTCCTATCCTTTCCTATATAGATAGTTTGGGCCTCATCTTTGCTGAATTCATTTTCTAGCTATGTATTGTGTTTTCCTATATCACCGTAGTCTTTACATGTGGAGGGCTATCTATATCTTTGGGAACTGCTCCAAGGCAGATTAGCTTTTCTAATATTTCTCTCTGTAAGGATATTTAGTTCTCTGGGTGTGTCGAGGCAACAAGGTCATCGTAGGCACATCCCATGGCTACTTCTAGTTCTGTGTCAATATTAGGTCTGCCGTCCGTTGAGGTTCCAGACACTCTGGTTACTTATTGGGTTTCCGAGTTGTTGTCCTTTTCTGATCCTCCTCGATCACTGGATGACTGGATCACTGTTTTGATACTAATGTTTAATTCCTGATTTTGCCTTGTGGAGTTCTGGGTGGAGTTGCATCATTCCCTGCTGAGAATGACTGTGTGCCTTGCTCCATGTTCAGCTATGTATTGTGTTTTTCATGCTTTGTACTAAATTCAGCCCCTCCTCTATATTAGCATATTTCTTGGATCACAGTAACACCAGAGTACTGATACAGTGGAGGAGAGCCTGTGTAGGCTCAGTATTTTTCCATCTCAGTCGTGCTGATATTTAGCTCTCCGGTTGTGTCGAGGTGACCAGGTTATCGTAGGCACGTCCCACGGCTACTTCAGTTGTGTGTCAGTATTAGGTCTGCAGTCCGTTGAGGTTCATGCCACTCTGGTTACTTATTGGGTTTCCGAGTTGTTGTCCTTTTCTGATCCTCCTCGATCACTGAATCATAACAGGCCCCAGCCTTAGGGCCAACCTAGGACCCCTGTTCCATCTGTAAACACCCAATGACAGAAATGTAGTATAGTTCTCTTGATTTAGCCTTTTCTCATGTTCAGTACATTGGAGCTTAGGTATCCATCATTATGACAATGAAAAATTAACTGACTAGATATCACAATAAAAGTGGATGTAACCATGGATACCTAACCTGTAATGCCCTACACATGAGGTTAAAGTCATGGCTATATCAGGAGAACTATACTTCATTTCTAATTGGAAGAATTTGCTAATATTATTATAACCGTATTTTCTGGCTTATAAGACAACGTGTTAACCTCTGAAAATCTTCTGAAAAGTTGGGGGTCATCTCATATGCCGGGTGTCATCTTATAGGCCATATAATTAGGTAATCTATAAGCCCTCCCTGTCTCCAAGACTCTGCCTCTCATATCTCGCTCCTGAGGACTGCAATGAAGCAGCACATGTGCAAGATCTGAGAGGCATAGTACCATATACTGTATACTCAAGTATAAGCTGAGCTTTTCAGCCCATTTTTTATGCTGAAAATGCCCTCCCTTCGGTTTATACTCGGGTGAGGTTCCCATAAAAAATATTCTCCCCTGTCCTCCATTCCCACGGTGTACTCAGCTGCTTCTTGCAGACCGCAGTCACTTAGACCTCTCAGTGATCTTGGCCAGTGCGGTGCATCTGCAGGCTGCCATCATGGTTTTGCTGCAGTTGAATGCTTTACGATGGTGGCGCAAAGCATTCAATTGTAGTAAAGCGGTCACAGCAGCAGTGACCCTGTGTGTTGGACGCCATCATAGAAGAGTCTATGTGCCTGCAGTCCGCAAGAAGCACCTCTTGATGATCACATCTAGTGCAGGGAGCCGCCGCTGCTGTCAGCTTTAAAGCAGTTAAATGCTTTGCGGCACTGCTGCTTTAATGCATTCAACTGCAGTAAAGCCATGATGGCAGCCTTCAGCGGCAGCTCCATGCAACGGACAAGATCAATGATAGGTCTAAGGGCATGCGGTCTGCTAAAAGCAGCTAAAAATACCATGGGAACGGAGGACAAGTGAGAATAATTTATATTGTGTGTAAACGACAGCATAATAGGGGACAAGAAGGGGCCAGTTGGAGGACATTACTAAACAATGGGTACATTACTGCAGGGGACATTACTAAACAATGGGCACATTACTAGAGGGACAAGGAAGGGGCACAAGGATGGGCACATTACATTTTATTGTGATCTATTTTTATTTTTGAAATTTTCCAGTAGCTGCTGCATTTCGCACCCTAGACTTATACTCAAGTCAATAAGGCTTCCCAGTTTTTTGTAGTAAAATAGGGGCCTCGGCTTATACTCAATTACATATGGTATATCCCAAACTCTATATTTTAACTGGAAAAGTTAGAGGTCGTCTTATGCGCCCAGTCATCTTATATGCCGGAAAATTTGGTATTATTATGCCTAGTACATATTGGGATGGGACCTCGGAGACAGGAATACTCCTTTAATGTTTGAATACCTGTATTTAAGAACTACCCTAGTTATTAATGATGTACACCAAAAGTATTCTGACACAAAACTTTAAAAATCATATGTAATAAAATAATGGATTTATAGAGATAAATGAATTTCAGGAAATTTGACTTAACTGTCACATTGAGGAACTTTCTGTAGCCACATTCATCCACATATTCAATACAAGCTGTTCTTCCCCGTAAAGCTATTGATCACAAAAGAGGTAAAAAAGTTAATTACTCCAACAGCTGAATAGGGATTGATAGCTGTGTAGGGCTTGAAACTTGATGGCAGCCATTGATAATAACCAGAAAGGCAAAGCAAGTAAACCTTCTGCCATTCCATGAGAAAGGTTTATGGTGAGCTTTGGGAAAAGACATTCTATATAAACATAGGGCTTTCATCAATGAGGCGCTTAAAGAGAACCATTCATCAGGGTTATCCATATTGAACTGTTATGGCCTTATTGGTGTCGTTATACTGATTTAATACATACATTCAGTAAAGTAATCCGTAGCCTGATTTCTTTAAATTCATTATTAGACATGTTGGTCTCTGTACATCGGAACAGGACTGTGGGGTGGGAATGTGGGTAGGATCTTTAGCTTTGCCATAGGTCCTCTGCCTGCCTCAGTTGTCGTTAGATTTTTACTTATTTAAATCTTTTGCCGATATCATCCTAGCTGCAGGTGGTGTTTGAGCAGATTGATCTTGAAATGAACCCCTGAACTTCATTAAAATGGCTCTGGTGGCGTCGCATGAGTAGATTGAGAGCTCAGCTCCACAAATCTAAAGTCTACACAAGTCTATATTCACATAGAGGGACTAAAGACTTGTTGTAGAGGCTGGCCAATCCTCTTAAGCCACTTTCTAAAGAAGTTTAGTACCACACTTTTTGAGCCCATAGAAGAGGTAATTAGTTCTGCTAGGACTTGGAAGTGTAAAAATGTCTCAAAAATATGTCCATACTACGTTAGAAAAAGGCCAGTGTTACACTATGTCAAAATGAAATGTCATATTTTTCAGTATTGGAGCAAAGATTAAAATATTAAATCCTGCAGATTTCATATTTTCAATTAATAATGAAAAAGGGTTGTATAATTAGACAATATCAATTTATGTAGCCTGCACTATTCTGAGATCGAGCACCTAATGTTTTAGTTATGATGTAATTATTACGCAGAAATTTTTTTAGAAACCTTCCTTCTACTTTAAACAGTGGAAAAAAATGTCCCTCATGTTCTTAATGTGTGGTCTACTGGGAAAAAAGACTGTCTATATAAACCATTGCCTTTTCTATTCTATCTTTTACCTAATCCGTCTGGAGATGACTGTGAAATAAAGCAGTTATTTTGTTTGGTAAGTTGTACGATACAAATACCAGAGTTGTAATATTACATTTCTTTTACTTATAGATTAGTGCTAGAAAAGAATATTTTCGCATCTTTTTCCCCATTCAGTTTTAATCCATTAGCACTATGGTGATTGCACTTTGCTTTTCTCCCATATTTGCCTTGTTATTTTTTGTGATTGATGTTTCTCCTCTAAGGGTATATCCATACATGACAAAAGAGTCTCAGAAATTCTGCAAACGGAAATCATTTCCAGTCATCTAGGGATGTTGCTGCAGCGAGCACTACTTTTTATAGTTGCATGCATTTTTCTCTGAGTTTTTTAGCGCATTTTATTTTAATTAAAAGTCCGATTCCTCAGGCATCAGATTCAAACACTATGAAAAGTTATTTTTGCTTATGGCTGGTAATGGTAATCTAAAGTGTTTATTTCCAGAGACTGATGGTTTATCCTGATAATAATATGATCACACAGATGCTCCAGCTTGAGGATTAAAGGATATGGACACATTTAAGAATTTGGGGGCTTTATTAAAAAAGCTGGCTGATCACACTTTATTGTTGATAACCATAGTAGAGCACTACAGTATCAGATTAGTCGTGGCACATAGCACTGCCACCGATTACTTGATGTAACATACCGTAGCTGAAAAGCGCTGCTTCATTCAATGTCTAGCAACCACTGCTGACAGCTCCTTGGAATTAATGCTTGTGTCCAACCACCACCAATCTGAATTTAAGAACCTACTCATCAATATGTTGTGACAACCCTTTAAACATCCTAAGGACCAAGCCTAGTTTGGCTTTGATTACCACACTTTTCATAGTCCATGAGCCAAACCTTTTTGATTTTTTATATAATTTTGCATTTTTCAGTTACAACATTAAGGAGTGCATGCAACCTAAGATCTAGCTTTTAATAACTCTTTATAGATAGGAATTAAAATTGCTGCACAATGAAAGTGTTGGCTTGATACTGCAGGTCAGCACGATAATGATGATATCAAATTTATGTTGATTTATATACTGTATGTTTTCTTTCTTTTATAGAGCAAGTACCTTGAAAGTTATATCTTTGACATTCTTCCATAAATGGAACTTTATGAGTTCTTGTTTTTTGCATGACAAGATGTAGTTTTCACTCTAATTTTTGAGTACATATGACTTTTTATTTAATTATTAGGGATGATCGAATACCCCATTATTCGCTCCGCTGAATATCCGATGAATACATCGCAGCTATTCGAGTATTCGCGAATATCCGACGCCCAATGCAAGTCTATGGGAAACTCGAATAATTTCATGTTGGACCCGTCGGTGACCTGTGGTGACTGAGGAAAAGGCTGAAATGGATGGGAAAAGGCAGAAACAGTATGGGCACAGCCTGTAGAAGGTGCCTCACTGCATTTCTGCCCTCTACCGATTCATTCGAGGTGACAGGACGCACACTAACGCGCCACCCGCATTCACCCTCTTCCTCTGATTTCTGTCGCATGTGCCATGACACATGTGAAAGAAAACTACTTCCTAGGTCCAGCTAAGTCCCCCCATACCACCCCAGTGTCTCCCGGTGATCCCCCACTGTTGTTATCTTTTTGCAGCGCTGATCCCCTGCATCCCTCCTTCTTCACAATGAACGCTGGGTGCATGCGCAGAGCTCGGCTGTCAGACTCACCTCAGCTTCCTGTGTTCCCTGAGAATGGCTGTGGAGCTGCGCTGCCTGCATGCACACTGCTGTTGTGGCCCGGGGAGGGTAGGTGCAGATTTGTACCCACACTCCTCACATGTAGGGTCTGCACTCCTAGAAAATGGGGGACACGTTCCCTGAGCATGCCCCCCATATTCTAGAAGGTGCAGAGTCATCGTGGGACTTCCAAAATGGATTACAGGAAATTTTTGTTTTCTTTACAATAAATTGGTGAAAGAGGGAATGTTTTGGGGAGTCTTTTTTCAAAATTTTTTTTTTTTTTTGTCGTCTGTTTTTTTTCCTACTTTTATTACTGACAGTTGGTGATATCGGGTATCTGATAGATGCCATGACATCACCAACTGCTGGGCTTGATGTCAGGTGATATTACACATCTGGTATCAACCCCATTTATTACCCTGTTTGCCACCACATCAGGGCAACGGGATGAGCTGGGGCGAAGCGCCAGGATTGGCGCATCTAATGGATGCGCCACTTCTGGGGAGGCTGTGGCTTGCTATTTTTAAGCTGGGAAGGGCCAATAACTATGGACCTTCCCACCCTGAGAATACCAGACCACAGCTGTCCGCTTTACCTTGGCTAGTGAACCAATTTGGGGGAACCCCATTTTTTTTTGTATTATTTGTTTATTTATAAATAATTATAAAAAAAAGCCTGGGGGCCCTCCAAATTGGATCCCCAACCTAGGTAAAGCTGCCAGCTGTGGTCTACAGGCTGCATCCATCTGCTCTACCCTAGCTGGCTATCAAAAATGGGAATGATCCCACGTCGCTTTTTTTTTATTTATTTTTTTTTTGGCTAAATACAAGGCTAGGCATTCTTTAGTGCCACATGAAAGTCACTAAAGAGTGCCGGCTTAGAATATGCAGGTAGGTGTGACATTATATAAGTGTTTGACATCAGTCTGCCTGTCTATCTATCTATCCATCTATCCTTTTTTATCTATCTATCTATCCATTATCTATCTATCAATCTATATATCCCTCTATCTATCCATTTATCTATCTATCTCTCTATCCCTCTATATATTCATTATCTATCTATCTATCTATCCCTCTATCTATCTTTCTATCCCTCTATATATTCATTATCTATCTATCTCTCTATCCCTCTATATATCCATTATCTATCTATCCCTCTATCTATCTAAATATCTATAAATCTATCTATCCCTCTATCTATCCATATATCTATCTATCCCTCTATCTATCCCTCTCTCTCTCATCTCTCTCTCTCTCATCTTTCTCATCTATCTCTCTCTCATCTCTCTCTCTCATCTTTCTCTCATCTCTCTCTCATCTCTCTCTCTCACACTCTCTCATCTCTCTCTCACACTCTCTCATCTCTCTCTCATCTCTCTCTCATCTCTCTCTCTCATCTCTCTCTCATCTTTCTCTCATCTCTCTCTCATCTTTCTCTCATCTCTCTCTCTCATCTCTCTCTCTCTCATTTCTCTCTCATCTCTCTCTCATCTCTCTCTCTCATATCTCTCTCTCACTCTCTCTCTCTCATTTCTCTCTCTCTTTTTCATCTCTTTCTCATCTCTCTCTCATCTCTCTCTCTCATCTCTCTCTCTCACTCTCTCTCATCTCTCTCATCTCTCTCTTTCTCATCTTTCTCATCTCTCTCTCTCTCATATTCTTATATCTCTCTCTCATCTTTGTAGCTGAATAATCTGTAGAGCTGCAGCCTATGGACAATTAGTTCATGAGATCGAGTCCCGGCCGTCCCGGTAAAGAATTTAATTTAATTTAATTTATTATAATTATAAATTATAATTATAATTATTATTTATTTATAATTATAATTTAATTTAATTATGCACTGAGGGGAGGAGTCAGACATCAGCTGTGAGCCGCGGGACACACCTCTAAAATCGGAGCAGTTCACGGACTGAGGTTGCTTTGAGCACTCGCTCACAGACGTCGCAGAGTATGGATTACGCCGGACCTGGATATTTGGGGGCTTAATAAAGTGGTGACAGAGGGGACTTTTTGGTGTTTTATTTCAAATAAAGGATTTTTCGGTGTTTGTTTATTAACTTTACTTACAGATTAGTGATGGCGTGTCATAGACGCTGCCATTACTAATCTTGGATTTAGTGGCAGCGATGCGCTGCCATTAACTCCTTATTACCCTGATGGCCACCGCATCACGGCAATTGGGAAGGGCTGGTGACACGCCGGGACTGTCGCATCTAATGGATGCGACATTCTCGGGGCAGCAGCGGGCTGATATTCTTGGCTGCGAGAGGGGGGGCCATAACCATGGCCCTCGCCCTCCCCAGCCTGAGAATACCGGCACGCTGTTGTGTGCTTACCTTGGCTGGGTATCATTTGGAGGGACCGCACGTCGTTGTTTTACATTATTTATTTATTTATTTTACTACACGATATAGACCCGCCCACCGGCGACTGTGATTGGTTGCAGTAGGACAGCTGTCACTCAGCATGGGGCGTGTCTGACTGCAACCAATCATAGGTGCTGGTGGGCAGGGAAAGCAGGGAATACGAGATGGATTAATGTGCGGCCGGCATTTTCAAAAGCTGGAGAACCCGCCACAGTGTGACAGCCGTGCAGCGCCGTGCCCATGATCAGTGAGTAAGAAAGAGAGAGGGAGAGACCGACTGACCATAATGGCCGCTGGCTTATATAGCCGCTGTGCGGCCAAGCCAATCACAGTAACACCACAACAAAGATGGCTGTGGCGTTACTGTGAGGGCAAGCAACGTCAGATGTGTTCATTGGCTATAAAATGGCACCAGGAAGTCCAGAAACGAAAATGAAAGTACTGGAGTGAATACCATATTAGCCGTCGGATAGCAGATACTTCGGATACCCTATTATCAGTCAGATACTGAATAGTGGCGAATACATTTGCTCAACCCTATTCATTATCCTTATAGGTGGAATGAATAAAAACTTAATTTGTGGCATTGCTATCTATACGTGTGTGAGTGCGTGTGAGTGTATATATATATGTATATATATATATATATATATATATACGAATATATATATATATATATATATATATATATATATATAAAAAAATAAATTTATATATACAGTCATGGTCAAAGTGTTGGTACCTTTTAAACTTTTAAATTGTTCCAGGAATTGAAGTATTTCTCTCAGAAAATTATTGCAGTTAAACATGTTTTGTTATACATGTTTATTTTGTTTCTGTGCATTGGGATAACAAAAAAAAGATACAGAAAAAGGAATGTTGGATGTAATTTCACACAAAACCCCTAAAATGGTCCAGATATAATTGTTGGCACCTTTCCAAAATTGTGGGTAAACAACTTTGTTTCAAACGTGATGCTCAAGATCACCTGTGGCAAGTAATAGTTGTGGGAAATATGAAAATCACACCTGAACCCAAATAAAAAGGGGAGAAGTTGACTAAATCTGAACATTGTGTGTCTGTTTGTGCCACACTAAGCACAGAGAACATAAAGAGGAAAGGAGAACTGTATGAGACCTTGAGAACAAAAATTGTTAAAAAATATCAACAATCTCAAAGTTACAAGTCTGTCCCCAGAGATCTTGATGTTTTTTTGTCCATAGTGTGCAACCTAATCAAGAAGATTGCAACTCAGGACTGTAGCTAATCTCCTTGGATGTGGATGTCAGAGAAAAATTAATGAATGTTTACAATGCAGGATAGTCTAGATGGTGGATAAATAGCCCCGTTCAAGTTTAAAAAAATTCAAGCTGTCCTGCAGGCTCAGGGTGCGTCAGTGCCTGTGCAAAGTATCCATTGACATTTGAAATAACTGAAACACTGCGGCAGGAGACTAACACGAGACACACTGCTGATGCAGAGACATAAAAAAGTTACACTTCAGCTTGCTAAAATCAATCTGGGAAAGTGTCTTTTAAACAGATAAGACCAAGATAGAGCTTTTTGGTAAAGCACATCATTCTAATGTTTAATGAAAATGGAATGATGCCTACAAAGAAACGAACACAATACATAAAGTCGAACACAGTGGAGCTTCAAAAATGTTTGGGGTTGTTTTGTTGCCTCTGGCACTGGGTGCCTTGACTGTGTGCAAGACATCATGAAATCTGAAGATTACAAAAAAATTTTGGGTGGCAATGTAGTGCCCAGCGTCAGAAAGTAGTGTTTGCCATCCTAAAGGCCCCGTCACACTAAGCAACATCGCTAGCAACATCGCTGCTAACGAACAACTTTTGTGACGTTGCTAGCGATGTTGCTGTGTGTGACATCCAGCAACAACCTGGCCCCTGCTGTGAGGTCGTTGGTTGTTGCTGAATGTCCTGGGCCATTTTTTAGTTGTTGCTGTCCCGCTCTGAAGCACAGATCGCTGTGTGTGACAGCAAGACAGCAACAACTAAATGTGCAGGCAGCAGGAGCCGGCTTCTGCGGAGGCTGGTAACCACAGTAAACATCGGGTAACCAAGAAGCCCTGTCCTTGGTTACCCGATATTTACCTTTGTTACCAGCCTCCGCCGCTCTCACTGTCAGTGCCGGCTCCTGCTCTGTGCACATGTAGCTGCAGGACACATCGGGTTAATTAACCCGATGTGTGCTGTAGCTAGGAGAGCAGGGAGCCAGCGCTAAGCATTGTGCGCTGCTCCCTGCTCTGTGCACATTTAGCTGCAGCACACATCGGGTAATTAACCCGATGTGTGCTATAACTAGGAGAGCAGGGAGCCAGCGCTCAGTGTGCGCTGCTCCCTGTTCTCTGCACGTGTAGCTCCGTGCGCTGGTAACCAAGGTAAATATCGGGTTGGTTACCCGATATTTACCTTAGTTACCAAGCGCAGCATCTTCCACGCGGCGCTGGGGGCTGGTCACTGGTTGCTGGTGAGCTCACCAGCAACTCGTGTAGCCACGCTCCAGCGATCCCTGCCAGGTCAGGTTGCTGGTGGGATCGCTGGAGCGTTGCAGTGTGACATCACACCAGCAACCTCCTAGCAACTTACCAGCGATCCCTATCGTTGTTGGGATCGCTGGTAAGTTGCTTAGTGTGACTGGACCTTAAGTCATGAGTCTTCCAGCAGGACAATGACCTCAAACAAATTTCCAGAAGCAGCTAGAAATGGATGGCAACAAACTGCTGGAGAGTTCAGAAGTGGCCAGAAATGAGTCTGGATCTAAATCCCATTGAACACCTGTGTAGATCTTAAAATTCTTGTGGGGGAAGGCAGTCTTCAAATATGAGAGACCTGGAACAGCATTGTTCTTTTAGGAAGAAAGATCTATCTTCTCATTGGACAATCCATTTAAGTCCAAAATTCAAAGGTTTTTGATTTCCAGAATTATATAAATCATAACAACATGAATTTAAGATTTACCATGCATGTTCAGGAATCTCACATTGAATATCTGGATATTAAATTGAGGATAAAGGATGATAATCTGTTGAAAATTGCCCCTTAAAGAAAAGAAATCTCTTTCAATAGTATTCTGAGAGCGGATTCTTGCCACCAAAGTCACACAATTAAAAATATCCTTATAGAGGAATTAATTAGGACAAAACGAAACACCAATAATCCAGATAGTTGGCAGATCGAAAAGCAAAAAACCATTCAAAGATTGAGAGATAGGAATTATCCAGAATGGACATTGGAAAGGGCCAATTGGATAGTAGGACAGAAAAATAGAGCAGATTTATTGAAGGAAAAATCTAAGATGGGACAGTTTAATGGGAGTTTAAATAAACTCAATAATAGTAACAATAAAAATAAAAAAATGGTTTCATTTGTTACTACATATAGTCCCCAATTTAATGATATAAAAAAAATTATAAAAAAAATATATTCCTGTTTTATATGATTCAGAGCCACTGAAAAATGCCCTTCAAAATCAGATTAGATTTATAGCAAGGTAAAGCTTCAACTTTAAGGAATACCTTTTCACCTTCTTATTTTTCATCTGATCATAAAGATAAAAAGGAAAATTGGTTGCAAACTAAGGTTTTTTTTCGATGTGGATGAAGTTTTGAACCATTTGTAACGTCTAGAGTAAATAATTTGTAACAGTAGTACTAACTTTATATATCTAATTTCATGTGTAAGTTGTCGGGTGCAATATGTTGGATGCACTTCTCGTGCACTAAAAATTAGAATCCACAGACACTTGTCTGATTCGATGAATAGACTGAGCTTTAAATGCTCAGCTGCCCCAGAACATTTTTCAGAGGTGCACCAGGGGGATCTGTCCAACTGTTCCATTCAGAGCATAGAAAGGAGGGGAGGAGATCATAGGAGACTTTTGTTAGGTCGTGAAACTTGGTGGATTCATTTACTCTGCACGAGATCACCTACTGGTATGAATATAAGACATGATACAAATTATTTTTATAATTAAATTCTATGGAGGTTATTTAGAAGCAGATGTAAATAGTGATGTACAATTGTGAATCCAGACAAGGGGCAATAGCATTTGATAAGTGAAGTCAGTTCCCTGGTTTTTCCGCCGCAGGTGAAAGTGGAATGTAATTAACATAAAAGACGCCTAGTTTAGTAGGATAGTTACATACATTGAGAAAGGACACAGAGTCCGGAAAATGTCTGTGTGTACACACACCCTAGGCATTTCGAGGACCTTTGCTCTTTGATTTTACCTACTATGTGTTCTATACCAGTTTTAAAGATTTTGGAATAAAAATTTGATTTTAGAAGAACGGACGCTGGATATTTTCTTTATATATTGTTATGCTGGAGTCTCCCTGGATCCGTGACGGCTGTTCTTCTAAGAGACTGGTGACTGACTACCCCATTTTTTCAATTTAGTTTTCTTTATAAGTAAAAAAAATTGACATAACCAGTTCTCTTACAACTTATGGGCCACAACAGCCCGGAATAAACAATAACAATTTATGCAACTTGGAGGACTTCAAGTGTCAGTCTGTAGAGATGAACTGGACTATATTTTTCCCACCCCGGCTATACCGCTCCCTCCCCTATCTATTAATGGGGCTTTCCCGAGTGCACTACTACAGATAATGGCACATGATCCCTCCAAGGATATAATCTTACAACCACCTCCTCTTATGTTTGCAATTCAATCAGGGTACCCGGCCAATTTCCCATATACACTAAGAAACAAGTGAATTTATGTACATGTACCTCTATGCAATACTCTGTATCTCACTGCCCCCAGAAAGTGTGATGATGCAAAGGCAGAATAGTCTGTTATTATCAGCACAACACAGCTTACCTCTGGATAAACAAGCAAGCACAACTCCTTGTTGGCAAACAGTCTTTCAAAGAATAATCTTCCTTCAATGTGTCTTTTTCCTATCTGTCTGTTCCTAACTGACTATTAGTACACCGATCGGTCTCAGTTCAATTGCTACTCACAGAAGTCTCTCACCCAAGATATGCCATCAGTCTCCCTCAGACTGCTTCTGATTCACTCTTAGATGATCTTATCCAAGCACTTTCTCGAGAAAAGTTCATTTAGATTAGATTAATTCTCCTCGTCAGGGGCAGTAGGAGCTCCAAAGAAAGAAACAGGCAATCCTATTTGTTCAGAACACAGAAGTTCAACAACCTTCTCCCTCTCTCACAGCCTTCTTCCTGTCACTCTCCTCTTGCTTGTGCAGTCTCTAGATCTCAACTGAACTTTTAATTGTCTCTATCTGTTTAGGTTACCAGGGAAACCTAATGTAACCCCTTACTGTCTAGCGGTGTGCTTCATTAACAAACATACAAGTTTATCTAATGTACATTTTCCCCCTGTTACACAAACGTGTGGCGCTGTCCCATTAAGATCTTAAATATAACTGTAAACTGACACAGCAGAGCCGGCAAGTCTTACTGTGTTTGTCTATAGTTGGCCTAACTAGAATAGTTAGGTGTTTTGGTACCAAATCATAAAGTGTAGGGTGCACGGGGTCTTGGGCCTAGCCTACCGTACCCGGTTACTATGGTGTCCAACTGCCATAATAAGAGACTTGGAGATCCTCTCACTGTGGACCAGTATAGCACACAACTGCAGAATGGTGGATCTCCGGCACTGGATGCTGCTCAAAAGTGTCGCGGTCTTCCTCGCTAAACTCCTACACAAATGTTCTCCTAATTCTCTTAACTGTTTCTGTGGTGGCTCCTTTCCATTATGCACATCTCTCACTTTCCCTGCAGCTCACACACACCGCCTCCTCAGCCCTCGAAGTCCAATAGAGAAGTCTGTTCAGATGTTGCTATAATAACCACAGTTAAATGCAGATGCAAAAGCCTCCTGTGGCTGATCAGTAACAATACATACAATGAACAATGAACAGCAAATAAACATTTTGCAGCAGTTCACAGTGGATAAAGGTTACTAATATATTAACACCCTCTCACAAAGCAACAGATTTTTTTTTTTTTTTATAAATAAACATACTAATTGTCTCACCGTTCCATATACAGTTTGTTATTATTATTATTATTTATTATTATAGCGCCATTTATTTCATGGCACTTTACAAGTGAAAGAGGGTATACGTACACCAATCATTAACAGTACAAAACAGACTGGTATAGGAGGAGAGAGAACCCTGCCCGCGAGGGCTCACAGTCTACAGGGAATGGGTGATGGTACAATAGGTGAGGACAAAGCTGGTTGCGCAGTGGTCTACTGGACTAAGGGCTATTGTAGATTGTAGGCTTGTTGGAAGAGGTGGGTCTTGAGGTTCCTCTTGAAGCTTTCCACGGTAGGTGAGAGTCTGATGTGCTGAGGTAGAGCATTCCAGAGTATGGGGGATGCACAGGAGAAATCTTGTACGCGATTGTGGGAAGAGGAGATAAGAGAGGAGCAGAGAAGGAGATCTTGTGAGGATCTGAGGTTGCGTGCAGGTAGGTACCGGGAGACTAGGTCACAGATGTAGGGAGGAGACAGGTTGTGCATGGCTTTGTATGTCATGGTTAATGTTTTGAACTGGAGTCGTTGGGTGATGGGAAGCCAGTGAAGGGATTGGCAGAGTGGCGAGGCTGGGAAGTAGGGAGGGGAGAGGTGGATTAGGTGGGCCGCAGAGTTTAGGATAGATTGGAGAGGTACAAGAGTGTTGGAAGGGAGGCCAGAGAGCAGGAGGTTGCAGTAGTCAAGGCGGGAGATGATGAGGGCATGCACTAATGTTTTTGTTGATTCTTGGTTAAGGAAAGCACGGATCCGGGAGATATTTTTGAGTTGTAATCAGCATGAGTTGAAGAGGGCTTGGATGTGTGGCTTGAAGGATAGAGCAGAGTTGAGGGTTACTCCAAGGCAAAGAGCTTGTGAGACTGGGGAGAGTGAGCAACCATCAAGTTTGATGGAAAGGCTTGTTGGAGGAGATGAGTGAGGAGGAGGAAAGACAGTGAACTCTGTTTTGTCCATGTTAAGTTTTAGGAATCGCGCAGAGAAGAAGGATGAAATAGCAGACAGACATTGTGGGATTTTGGTTAGTAGAGAGGTAATGTCAGGTCCAGAGAGGTAAATCTGTGTGTCATCGGCATAGAGATGATACTGGAAGCCGTGGGACTCTATGAGCTGTCCCAGGCCGAAGGTGTAGATGGAGAACAGCAGGGGTCCAAGAACTGAGCCTTGGGGGACACCGACAGATAGGGGGCGAGATGAGGAAGTGGTGTGAGAATGGGAGACGCTGAAAGTTCGGTCAGTTAGGTATGAAGAAATCCAAGATAGGGCCAAGTCTGTGATGCCCAGAGATGAGAGAATCTGTAGTAGGAGGGAATGGTCTATTGTGTCGAAGGCAGAGGACAGGTCCAGTAGGAGGAGGATAGAGTAGTGTCGCTTGGCTTTGGCGGTTAGTAGGTCATTAGTGACTTTAGTTAGGGCAGTTTCAGTGGAATGATGTGGTTGGAAGCCAGATTGTAGCTGGTCAAAGAGGGAGCAGGATGAGAGGTATGAGGACAGTTCAAGATGGACATGCTGTTCTAGTAGTTTTGAGGCATAGGGGAGAAGGGATATGGAGCGATAGTTTGACACAGGGGATGGGTCAAGGGAGGGCTTTTTGAGGATGGGTGTAATAGAGGCATGTTTAAAGCATGAAGGGAATACACCAGTTGTTAGTTATAGGTTGAAGAGATGGGTTAGGGCTAGGATGATGTTGGGGATGAGGTGGGATGGGAGCGGGTCCAGTGCATAGGTTGTTAGATGTGATCTTGAGAGTAGAGTGGAAAGATTGTTTTCTGTCATGGCGGAGAAGCTGGATTTGGAGGAAGAAGGCTGAGTAGTTGTGAGAAGTGGCTGTGGTGATTGTGGGCCAAAGCTTGCTCTGATGTTGTCAATCTTCTGCTTGAAGAAAGAGGCAAAGTCTTCTGCTGAGAGGAGAGGAGAGGGAGGTGGTGCTGGAGGACGGAGGAGAGAATTGAAAGTGTTGAATAGCTGTTTAGGGTTGTGAGAGAGAGAGGATATGAGGGATGAGAAGTAGGTTTGTTTTGCAGCAGTGAGTGTGGACTTGAAAGTGGTCAGGGACTCTTATGTGATTCATTTATTTATTTTTAGTTGATTTTTTGGGGAGTGAGAGGGGCTGTTCCTCATGACAGATTCACTTTAATCATAAAAATGGCATAGCCCCATCTTTAAGCCAAAGATTCAGCAGTACTAATCAAAGTAAATTAATCATTTGTGGTAATATTACACAATTGCAATTATTAATGCTCAAAATTAATTGCTGATAATTTTCTCCATTTTCTATTTTGTTACAGGGATATCATTGAGTCAATAATAAAATACCATCATGAGTAGACTGGATTTCCAGAAGATGGAAAATACCAAACTGTGTTTCAATGGTGTGAATACGTCTTGCCCTAGAACCGTCAGACCTGTGCTTACCGATATCTCTTTGTATTCTGTTATATATGGAGCTATCATCCTTACAATTGTGGGAAACCTTATGGTGATCATTTCAGTTTCTCATTTCAGGCAACTTCACACACCAACCAACTTTCTGATTTTGTCATTGGCCACTGTGGATTTCCTGCTTGGGCTCACGGTAATGCCGTACAGTATGGCGAGGACCATGACTGCATGCTGGTATTATCGTGACCTGTTTTGTAAAGTACACAGTTGCATTGATATGACATTGTGCACTACCTCCATATATCATCTATTCTTCATTGCTGTTGACCGTTACTATGCAGTATGTCATCCTCTTCATTACAACAGGAAAATAACTATTTCTGTCTTTAAGCTCTACATATTTGTCAGCTGGTCCGTCCCCGGTCTATACTCATTTGGACTCGTTTTATCAAATGTGAACACTGAAAGTTTGGAGGGTCCAGAGAGTCCTGTATCTTGTATGGGGTCTTGTTCGCTTGTGTTTGACAGAATATTGGCTATAATGAACTCGTTGCTATGTTTCTTTATTCCAGGGACTCTCATTGTTGTAATTTAAATGTATATTTTCTCAATTGCAAAGAAACAAGCCAAGTTGATTAATAATATTCCCAAATCTATAAATCAAAAGAAAAGCAGTAAGAAGAACAGTCTTTTAAATGCTGAAAACAAAGCAGCCAGAACACTGAGTTTGGTGATGGGGGTTTTTAGTTTTTTGCTGGTTGCCCTTTTTTACTCTTACTATGGCTGATCTTTATCTCATATTTTCAATATCTGATGACATATACAATATTGTTCTATGGCTCAGCTATTTCAATTCTGCATTTAATCCTATTATCTATGGCTTATTTTATCCTTGGTTTAAAAAAACATTCCTTTTCATTCTTACTGGTAAAATATTACAACTAGGCTCTGCTTCTTTTAATATACTAAAAAACATTTAATGATACTTAGTATATATGTCAAGAATTCTAAATGAAAAAAAGTATCTATTAGAAAAATTGGATGACTAAAATACTCAAAACAAAATTGCCTAAGACCATTATATTTTTTTTTTATTCTGATTAGGTGTACGCACAAAGTTTGCTTTTATTTGAATTTTAAGTTGAATTGAAAGCATGTTAAACTCAAGGGTACAAAAGTTCTGAGTGGGCTCCTTACCAGATGAATATTGGTAAGGAGCTCACTCTATTAGGACTTGATTAGAGTACACCTTCATGTAATTATTGATATGGATCTTGGCATTCACGTTTGGTTTATTCCTTACCAGATAACCATGTTAACAACTTTGGTGGTGCACATTAATCATGGGCTTAAGGCAGGGGTGGGGAACCTCCGGCCCGCGGGCCGCATGCGGCCCGCCATGACCTTTTGTGCGGCCCCCGGGCAGATTCCCGGGGGCGCAGTACTCCGGCCACCGCCGTGGTTTTACCGGCCGCCGGCCCTTTAAATCTCCACATGTGCTGCTTGAACGCACCAATGAGCTCTTTCAATGGCAGGTGTCAGCGTGCTGAGAACTCGACTCTGTGGGTGGGTTTAGCGCTCTGCGTGCGCTTCCATCCCACAGCATTGTGACGCCCCCCTCACCGCCCCTTCTCTGGTACAGCGTGCCCCATCAGTGAAGTGTGCTGCCCGCTCCCCTGCACCTCCCGCTCACCGGTGTAGCATCGTGCCCCATCAGTGGAGTGTGCAGCTCTCAGTATGTGTACCGCCCGCTCCCCTGCGCCTCCCGCTCACCGGTGTAGCATCGTGCCCCATCAGTGGAGTGTGCAGCTCTCAGTATGTGTACCGCCCGCTCCCCTGCGCCTTCCGCTCTCCGGTGTAGCATCGTGCCCCATCAGTGGAGTGTGCAGCTCCCAGTGCTGTCTTCTTTCCAATGCTGTGTACCCCCTAGTGACGTCTGTGCCCCCCAGTCTCCTAGTGATGTCTGCGTGCCCCCCACTTAGTGATGTCTGCGTGCCCCCCACTTAGTGATGTCTGTGTGCCCCCCACTTAGTGATGTCTGCGTTCCCCCCACTTAGTGATGTCTGTGTGCCCCCCACTTAGTGATGTCTGCGTGCCCCCCACTTAGTGATGTCTGCGTGTCCCCCACTTAGTGATGTCTGCGTGTCCCCCACTTAGTGATGTCTGTGTTCCCCCACTTAGTGATGTCTGTCTGCCCCCACTTAGTGATGTCTGTGTGCCCCCCACTTAGTGATGTCTGTGTGCCCCCACTTAGTGATGTCTGCGTTCCCCCCACTTAGTGATGTCTGCGTTCCCCCCACTTAGTGATGTATGTGTGCCCCCCACTTAGTGATGTCTGTGTGCCCCCCACTTAGTGATGTCTGCGTGTCCCCCACTTAGTGATGTCTGCGTGTCCCCCACTTAGTGATGTCTGTGTGCCCCCACTTAGTGATGTCTGTGTGCCCCCACTTAGTGATGTCTGCGTGTCCCCCACTTAGTGATGTCTGCGTGTCCCCCACTTAGTGATGTCTGCTTGTCCCCCACTTAGTGATGTCTGTGTGCCCCCACTTAGTGATGTCTGTGTGCCCCCACTTAGTGATGTCTGTGTGCCCCCACTTAGTGATGTCTGTGTGCCCCCCACTTAGTGATGTCTGTGTGCCCACCACTTAGTGATGTCTGTGTGCCCCCCACTTAGTGATGTCTGTGTGCCCCCCACTTAGTGATGTCTGTGTGCCCCCACTTAGTGATGTCTGTGTGCCCCCACTTAGTGATGTCTGCGTGTCCCCCACTTAGTGATGTCTGTGTGCCCCCACTTAGTGATGTCTGTGTGCCCCCTCTTAGTGATGTCTGTGTGCCCCCACTTAGTGATGTCTGTGTGCCCACCACTTAGTGATGTCTGTGTGCCCCCCACTTAGTGATGTCTGTGTGCCCCCCACTTAGTGATGTCTGTGTGCCCCCCACTTAGTGATGTCTGTGTGCCCCCCACTTAGTGATGTCTGTGTGCCCCCACTTAGTGATGTCTGTGTGCCCCCACTTAGTGATGTCTGCGTGTCCCCCACTTAGTGATGTCTGTGTGCCCCCACTTAGTGATGTCTGTGTGCCCCCACTTAGTGATGTCTGTGTGCCCCCACTTAGTGATGTCTGTGTGCCCCCCACTTAGTGATGTCTGTGTGCCCACCACTTAGTGATGTCTGTGTGCCCCCCACTTAGTGATGTCTGTGTGCCCCCCACTTAGTGATGTCTGTGTGCCCCCCACTTAGTGATGTCTGTGTGCCCCCCCCACTTAGTGCTGTCTGTGTGCCCCCCCACTTAGTACTGTCTGTGTGCCCCCCCATTTAGTGATGTTCGTGCTCTCTGTGCTGCCCTAGTGATGTGTGTGCCACCCCAGTGCCGTCTGTACCCCACAGCAATGCTTACGCCTCCCTGTGACCTAGTTATGTCTGTTCCCCAGCCCCTCTTGTCATGTATATGCCCCCAGCATCTCCTGTCATGGATATGCCCCAGCATCTCCTGTTATGTGTATGCCCCAACCCCTCCTGTGATATATACATCACATTGGAGATGCTAGGAGGCATATACATCACACGCTGGGATATATACATCACATTGGAGATGTTGGGGCTGTACATATCACAGGAGTGTCTGGGCGCATATACCTCACAGGAGGGGCTGGGCGCATATACCTCACAGGAGGGGCTGGGGGCATATACCTCACAGGAGCGTCTGGGCGCATATACCTCACAGGAGCGTCTGGGTGCATATACCTCACAGGAGGGGCTGGGCGCATATACCTCACAGGAGGGGCTGAAAGCATATACATCATAGAAGGGGGCTGGGGGCATATACATGTGTGATGTAGGTGTCTCCTGTGATGTATATACAGCAGTCCCAGCGTCTCCTGTGTGATGTATATCCCAACAGCCCCTTCAGTCATGTATGTGTCTCCTGTGATTTATATACACCAGTCCCTGTGTCTGTTGTGTGATGTATGTGCCCCCAGTGTCTTCTGTGATTTATATACACCAGTCCCTGTGTCTGTTGTGTGATGTATGTAGTCTACCAATATTATTATCACAAAGAGTTGCCTGCGCTCCAGACCGAGACAAACCTGGAAAAGAGAGAAGCAACATAAGTATCACCGAACATCACAGCCGCACAAATCAGAAGCAGCTCCAGCCATTACAGTAAGGGTGAGTTAATAAACTGTTTGACCAAATATAGTTGGTTCATTTTCACATTGATAATTTTGTGCGGCCCCCGAAGGTTGGCAGAAATTTCCAAATGGCCCCCGGCAGAAAAAAGGTTCCCCACCCCTGGCTTAAGGGAATCTCAGCTTTTCTGAAAATAAATCTCAAAACAAGGACCAGTACTTATATTAGCATCATACGGTGACCATATAGTGGTAGATAGTGATACGGTTCCTGTAAAACATATAGGAGATTACAATACAGTTATAGATAGTAATTTACAGCTGATGCTCTTTCTGTTGTAGTTATTCACTTTTCCAAACTTTTTCATCTGGACCAGACTGACATGACAACTTTTTCTAACTATGAAACATCTGCAGAGTTTACAAAAAATACACTTTTCACATCTCCCGCACCATCCCCATCTTTTATTTCCAAACTCCACAAACTCCTTACCCTGCTGTCACGTTTATGCTGAGTTGCTGCTCTCGTATCTGTCTCTATTACCGCAACTGCAATGTACTACAAAATCAGTGCTCTTTTTACTGCCCCACATAATAATGTACACCGGTGTGCCTGTTAGAAAGTAAAATGCTTCCTTTTAAATCCTATAGATGGTAAAATTGACCCCTAGAATATATTAATGCCCTTTGCAACTGCTCTTCAAAACAGTGCCCTTATATTACCTCCTAGAGATTAATAATGCCCCATGTGCATTTTTCACAGTCACAATATTTTATGCGCCACTATATATTAACCCCTTAACTCCCGGGCAATTTTCCGTTTTTCATAGGGATAAGTACTTGTGAGTGCCTGCTAAAGAGTTGCCAGTGAAGGATCTAAATAGGTATTGCTAATTATTATTGCCTGCTCCAAATTAGCCAATGAAACACATTTCTAGGTATTGCTACGTATTACAATCTGCTCCAAATTAACCAGTGATACTCATTTCTAGGTATTGCTATGTATTACTGTCTGCTCCCAATTAGCCAATGAAACATATATCTAGGTATTACTACCTATTACGGCATGCTCCCACTTAGCCATTGAAAAACATTTCTACGTATTGTTACATATTACGGTATTCTTCCAATTAGCCAGTGAAATACATTTTTAGGTATTGCTACATATTATGGCATTCTCCAATTTAGCCAGGGAAACACATTTCTATATATTGCTGCGTATTACGGCATGCTCCCAATTAGCCGGTAAAACAAATTTCTAGGTATTGCTGTGTATTACTGCCTGCTCCAAATTAGTTAGTGAAACACATTTCTAGGTATTGTTGTGTATTACGACCTGATCCAAATTAGGCAATGAAACACATTGTAGATATTGTTAGTTATTACTGCTTGCTGTAAATTTAGATGTGAACTAAGTAAAAAAGTCTTGGCAGTTTTCATTGCCTGCTCAAAATTACGCAGGCAATCACATTTCTAGGTACTGTACTACGGCCTGCTTCAAATTAAGCAGTGAAACACATTTCCAAGTATTGTTAGTTAGTACTGTCAACTGTAAATTTGCTAGTGAACTAAGTAAAAAGGTCTTAGCAGTTTTCATTGCCTGCTCAAAATTACTAAGGCAATCACATTTCTAGGTATTGTTAGTTAGTAGTGACTGATGAAAATTTGCTAGTGAACTAGTTAAAAAGGACTCTGCAATTTGTGTTGCATGCTCTAAATTACGCAGTCATCCACATTTCTAGGTATAGTTAGTTAGTACTGCCTGCTATAAATTTTCTAGTGAACTACGTAAAGAGGTCTTGGCAGTTTTCATTATTTGCACAAAATTACACACTGAACAATATTTCTATATATTGTTGTTAGTTAGTGCTGCCTGCTGTAAAATTGCTATTGAAGTTGATAAAAAGGTCTTGGCAGTTTTCATTGCCTGTGTAAAATTATGCAGTCAACCACATTTCTAGGTATTGTTAGTTAGTACTGTCTAGTGTAAATTTGTTCATGAACTAGCTTAAAAGGTCATGGTACTTTTCAGTGTCTGCTCTAAATTACGTAGTGAACCACATTTCGAGTTACTGGTACTTTTTAATCTCATCACAATATTGCCAACTCAGGCAGGAAATAAATAATTTATCTTTTGTGTCAGGTGTCTGACAGGTGTGGCCATAGGGTTGGGAAAAATCTGTTTGAAAGGGGAAGGGTACATCAACCATGAATGGCAAATCACAACGAGGTTGTGGTGGAAGAGTGAATAAGCAGGGTGTTGTATCAAGTCAGTATTCACACAGCAGTTTCTGCTATTTCATGTATTCCCCTTACATAGTCACTGGTGTGCATACCTTATCTCCCCATAGTGATTTTTTTAGGTTTTTGCACCCAGTTCGGACTTAGAATGGTGTTCCAAACGTTATTCCTATTTGTTAGTATTTTTTCGTTTGTGAACCCTCCCCAACCACACCTATTGCCAATCCATATCATACGCATAAATAGCCTGGGTCTCAACTTCCCATACACGGTAAGTTTTTTAACTGCATGAGAGGACACACACAAGCTAGGGACCCCAACGTAGAGAAATACTTTGGCGTAGTGTTGGGGCTCTATTGCATTGATCAATTCAGTAGCTAAATTTCTCTTGATTCATATGTTCATGGCAGTAATGCAGATTCCATTTTTCACATATTCACTCTTGCATATAGCTATTGGATTTTTCAAGTCAGTATTCACACAGCAGTTTCTGCTATTTCATGTATTCCCCTTACATAGTCACTGGTGTGCATACCTTATCTCCCCATAGTGATTTTTTTTAGGTTTTTGCACCCAGTTCGGACTTAGAATGGTGTTCCAAACGTTATTCCTATTTGTTAGTATTTTTTCGTTTGTGAACCCTCCCCAACCACACCTATTGCCAATCCATACCATACGCATAAATAGCCTGGGTCTCAGCTTCCCATACACGGTAAGTTTTTTAACTACATGAGAGGACACACACAAGCTAGGGACCCCAACGTAGAGAAATACTTTGGCGTAGTGTTGGGGCTCTATTGCATTGATCAATTCAGTAGCTAAATTTCTCTTGATTCATATGTTCATGGCAGTAATGCAGATTCCATTTTTCACATATTCACTCTTGCATATAGCTATTGGATTTTTCAAGTCAGTATTCACACAGCAGTTTCTGCTATTTCATGTATTCCCCTTACATAGTCACTGGTGTGCATACCTTATCTCCCCATAGTGATTTTTTTTTAGGTTTTTGCACCCAGTTTGGACTTAGAATGGTGTTCCAAACGTTATTCCTACTTGTTAATATTGCCAACTCAGGCAGGAAATAAATAATTTATCTTTTGTGTCAGGTGTCTGACAGGTGTGGCCATAGGGTTGGGAAAAATCTGTTTGAAAGGGGAAGGGTACATCAACCATGAGTGGCAAATCACAACGAGGTTGTGGTGGGAGAGTGAATAAGCAGGGTGTTGTAGGTGTATGTATGGGATGTTCTGTTAGTCAAAGCTCTAGTGAGCGAACATGAGATCATCCTATCCCAAGAAAAATTAGAAAAATTTCCATTACTGGATAGCCTACTCCACTAGATTTGTCTGGCAGCCGCACATTATTTCAACTTTGAAATGAGGCTAATGAACAGCATGTACTAGAGTGCATGGCAAGCGCTGCATCAAGTGGCCTCTCCTCCCTTTGCTGCACCTCAACATCACAATCAGTTCATTCCTCAGAGGTGCCACCCCAATTATGCTTGTTTCCACCCAGGTCACAAATCTCCAACCAGCAAGCTGAGTGTGGGGAACCACACATGGGCTAGTCTGCAGAGCTGTCCACACATTTTATCCCCTGGGCAGCAGAAGTCTGCACCAATGATTCCCAGACTCAAGAGGAGGAAAGCATCTGCACTGATGACCAATATCTTTGTTAGATGGATCTTATCCGAATGAAGTTGGGTCCGACCAGGATCCAAACACTCATCAACTGATGTTAACCCCAGGAGGTGGAGGTGATGATGATGAGACTCAGATACCTGAGGGGACACATAATGTTGTGTGATGTCAGGTCAGGAAAAGGAGGAGTGGGACAACATAGAGCATGACGAAGAAGTTAAAGATCATACTTTGGTAACCCAAAGGTAGGCAGTTGTGTTCTGTGACCAAGAGACATATGCCTATTACTCATTCATCTCTTCACTTTTGAAAATGAAAATGTCAGCCCACATCCTGTGTGTTGCATGGACTACACTTCTCTTGTGTGCAAACATACTGTGGGGAAATGGGGGGAAATTAATGCTGCTGTCCTGCTGTCTGCATGAAAGGTTTTTAAATATCAAGACTCCAATATGATATACCAAATTGTGTTTTGTCTGTAGTGCCAAAGTTCTGGGAACAAGAGGCCTATGCCTGTCTGTCATCTTGCTGTCTCTGGTGAAGGTAAAAATGTTAGTTCAGACCTTGTTACAGGGCCTGTCCCAAGGATCCAGGTTACTTTGTTGGACTATTTATAATCTGTGCCAATTGTTGCCACTTTTCCTGTTGCATAAGTTTTTGAAATGTGGAGGCTTCAAGTAGGGTCTCCAAATTGTCTTTAGTCTGCAGTGCCAGGGATCTGGGAGCAAGAGGCCTACGCCTGTCTATCATCTTGCTGTCTTTGGTGAAGGTAGAAATGTTGGTTCACCCCTTGTTATAAAAAATTGGAGTAATTACACATAAATGCAATACAAAAAGCTTTATTGGTACAAAAATCAAAGACAAAATTCACACAGTTGTAATAAAATCACATTAAAAAGAAAGTATTACAGCGTACGACGCTCACAATGAAGAAGGGACACCTGGAGTACCCTCAATTACCGCCTGAATTATAACAGAAGCAACAGTTGCTATGTCATAGTTATTGATATAAAAATGGTATGAATCTATGATCTAAATGAACACCACACTTTGGTAATATCTTTGAATATATAGAGCTTAATCATATAAATATATATTTGAATGCGTGTGAACTATTAATACATATATTGGATACTAAGGCGATGCCTAGTCAAATCTATATGTTCATTCAGGTGGGGATCACCTACTGAATTAGATTGAGTTGTAACAAATGGTAACTGAAATCTGATTCTAATATAATGTCAGTGTAGAGCTGACACCCTCCAGTCTCAATTATACCGTGTATCAAATGGAAATATCAAGAGCCTGGGTGGACTAAATAGCCACAGAGTGTCAGTATGCGGTAGGTCAGAGACGAAAGAACATAGATCAGTTACAAATATAGCAGTAAAAGTGAAGAGTCAAAGGTCACAGGCTATACCACTAGGCAAAAACCTAGTTCAAAGCAGTAAAGAAAAGTCTGCTCCTGATCTGTCAGGTGCAGCAAAAACATGTGTGCCATATCTTTAAGATCTATAGATCCATTCAGCTTAAGTAATAAGGTCAGGCAAATAAAACATACCCATGTTGGTATGTGGCAGGTGTCTCCTCCTATGCCCCGATGCGCATTTCACATCGAGCTTCCTCAGGGGGCTCAGCCTTTCTTTCGTCTCTGACCTACCGCATACTGACACTCTGTGGCTATTTAGTCCACCCAGGCTCTTGATATTTCCATTTGATACACGGTATAATTGAGACTGGAGGGTGTCAGCTCTACACTGACATT